>NC_092111.1:40915797-40983297 GCF_045679555.1 Salvelinus alpinus | reverse complement strand
ATCATCTAGCTGTTACACTCAGTTTTTTTTCAATCGTACTCGTCAATAAGTATTTTAAAAGCAGCTTTTACTGAAGCCAGAATCTCTCCTGGAAACACACTTGATGAAAGGTATGGGCGTGAGGAATACATTACAAAATATTCATGTTTCTCAGTTCTGTTGGTGATGACTGGTTCCGAAGGAGGCCATGAAGGACTCCACCAGGACAGACGGGCAGCTGCCATCTTTTAACACCTTGGTGTGGTCTTGCAGGCCTAGAATGGGAATGGGCATGGAGATACCTGCAGAGACAAAGAGAAAAGAGAGAGGTTAGTTTAGTGTGAGGTTTGTGTTTGTTTTTCTGTGTGTGTGTGTGTGTGTGTGTGTGTGTGTGTGTGTGTGTGTGTGTGTGTGTGTGTGTGTGTGTGTGTGTGTGTGTGTGTGTGTGTGTGTGTGTGTGTGTGTGTGTGTGTGTGTGTGTGTGTGTGTGTGTGTGTGTGTGTGTGTGTGTGTGTGTGTGTGTGTGTATAAAGACCAGTCTTCACTTTCCCCCTGCATCGCTGAAAGCGGTACACCAATCCAGCGATGGCTCCCTCCTTGTCAGCTCTCTCATGCTGGGCACACAGAGGGTCTTTTGTAGAAGTGTCACAATGGTTCCCAGTCCCAATTCACTCTGAACCCCCCCTAGACTTAACCCTTCGATTAGTGCTTATCTGTCAGGTAAGCTTCACCACAACTAGACTACCTATTCAACCTATTTAATATAAAGATGTTATGTTCATTGATAGATTAGGGGCTAGGACTATTTCCTCTTACTAAAAATGTGCAAATTGTCAGAAAAATGTTAGAGTATGGTAGAGCAATAATCTAGTGACTTTATGTTAAATTGTAGAGTGATTCAAAACTGGGAATCATGGCAAGACAGCAAGTCATGACATAGATTTTCAAGCAGATTTAAGTCAAAATTGTAACTTCGCCACTCAGCAACATTAACTGTCTTCTTGGTAAGCAACACCAGCGTAGATTTGCCTTTGTGTTGTTGATTATTGTCCTGCTGAAAGGTGAATTCATCTCCCAGTGTCTGGTGGAAAGCAAACTGAAGCAGGTGTTCCTCTAATTTCGATGCTGAGCTCAATCCCGTAATTTTATTTTCATCCTGAAAAACTCCCAATTTTTTGCCGATGTCAAGCATACCCATACCATGATGCAGCCACCACCATGCTTGAAAATAAGAAGGTAGTTACTCAGTGATGTGTTGTGTTGGATTTACCCGAAACATAATGCTTTGCATTTAGTCCAAAAAGTATATACCTTTGCCATGTTTTTTTTTAAGTATTTAGTGCTTTGTTGCATACATATGCATGTTTTGTATATTTGTATTCCTCTTTCTCATTTAAGTCATTATCGTGGAGTCACAACAATGTTGTTGATCCATTGTTAGTTTTCTTCCATCACAGCCAATAAACTCTGTAGCTGTTTAAAAATCGCCAATGGCCTCATGGTGACATCCTTGAGTAATAGGCTGTACTTCCTGCTCCTCAGTTCAGAAGGGGACTGCATCTTTCATGTGTCTGGGTGGTTTAATGCATCATCCACATAGTAAGTATTAACTTGACCATGCTTAAAGATATATTCAGTGTCTGATTTGTTATTGTTACCCATCTACCAACTACTGCCCTTCTTTCTGAGGCTTTCAAAAAGCTCCCTGGTCTTTATAATTAAATCTGTGTCTTGAAATGCATTACTTGACTGAAAAACCTTACAGATGTAAACTCAGCAAAAAAAAAGAAAAGTTCCTTTTTCAAGACCCTGTCAAGACCCTGTCTTTCAAAGATAATTTGTAAAAATCCAAATTACTTCACAGATCTTCATTGTAAAGGGTTTAAACACTGTTGCCTGTTCAATTAACCATAAAAAAATAATGAACATGCACCTTGGGAACGGTCGTTAAGACACTAACAGCTTACAGACGGTAGGCAATTAAGGTCACAGTAATGAAAACTTAGGACACTAAAGAGGCCTTTCTACTGACTCTGAAAAACACCAAAAGAAAGATGCCGAGGGTCCCTGATCATCTGCGTGAATGTGCCTTAGGCATGCTGCAAGGAGGCATGAGGACTGCAGATGTGGCCAGGGCAATACATTGCAATGTCCGTACTGTGAGACGGCTAAGACAGGGCTACAGGGAGACAGGATGATCGTCGTCGCAGTGGCAGACCACGTGTAACAACACCTGCACAGGATCGGTACATCCGAACATCACAACTACGGGACAGGTACAGGACGGCAACAACAGCCCGAGTTACACCAGGAACGCACAATCCCTCCATCAGTACCCAGACTGTCCGGCTTGTAGGCCTGTTGTAAGGCAGGTCCTCACCAGACATCACCGGCAACAATGTCGCCTACGGGCACAAACCCACCGTCGCTGGACCAGACAGGACTGGAAAAAAGTGCTCTTCACTGATGAGTCGCAGTTTTGTCTCACCAGGGGTGATGGTTGGATTCGCGTTTATCGTCGAAGGAATGAGCGTTACACCAAGGCCTGTACTCTGGAGCGGGATCAATTTGGAGGTGGAGGGTCCGTCATGGTCTGGGGCGGTGTCACAGCATCATCGGACTGAGCTTGTTGTCATTGCAGGCAATCTCAATGCTGTGCGTCTCAGGGAAGACATCCTCCTCCCTCATGTGGTACCCTTCCTTCAGGTTCATCCTGACATGACCTTCCAGCATGACAATGCCACCAGCCGTACTGCTCGCTCTGTACGTGACTTCCTGCAAGACAGGAAATGTCAGTGTTCTGCCATGGCCAGCGAAGAGCCCGGATCTCAATCCCATTGAGCACATCTGGGACCTCTTGGATCGGAGGGTGAGGGCTAGGGCCATTCCCCCCAGAAATGTCCGGGAACTTGCAGGTGCCTTGGTGGAAGAGTGGGGTAACATCTCACAGCAAGAACTGGCAATCTGGTGCAGTCCATGAGGAGATGCACTTCAGTAGTTATTAATGCAGCTGGTGGCCACACCAGATACTGACTGTTACTTTGTTTTTGACCCCCCCCTTTGATCAGGGACACATTATTCCATTTCTGTTAGTCACATGTCTGTGGAACTTGTTCAGTTTATGTCTCACTTGTTGAGTCTTTTTATATTCATTCAAATATTTACACATATTAAGTTTGCTGAAAATAAATGCAGTTGACAGTAAGAAGAAGTTAATTTTTTTTCTGTGTTCATGTATGGGGGACTGGGGAAGGGGTAGTCATTCAAAAATCATGTCATCCCCTATTATTGCACACACAGTGAGTCCATATGACTAATTAGGTGATTTGTTAAGCTACATTTTACTAAACTAATTAAGGCTTGCCTAAACAAGGGGGCTGGAAACTTATGCAATAACTATATTTTAGTTATTGAATTGTATTAATGTATACAAATGTGTCAAATTTTCTTTTCACTTTGACATTATGGAGTATTTTGTGTAGATCAATGACAAAAATGATAATTAAATGTATTTCATTTCCACTCTGTAACGCAACAAAATGTGAAAAAGGTTCAAGGAGGTGTATACTTTCGATAGGCACTGTAGCTAGCTAGCGAAGTTAGCCAGCTAATGTTAGCTCAGTGAAAGCAATGATATGGAGGTTCATGTCAGAGCTAACGTTAGCTCATCATTGACAAATAAATAACTAATGTTAGCTAGCTAGATAATCTCTACTATTCTATGTTAGCTAGCTACTTACCGGTACATAGTTGTTCCACACTTGCTAGTGGGACAGTCAGTGGCAAAACAAGTGTTGGAATCAGGTTTCAGCACAAGAAACTTGGCATACCCTTTTTTTCCCTCGAAGCAAAATGTGCCCTGCAAATGGCACTCTTTGTGATCAACTTTGGGTGCGTCCTGAGCCTGGGAAATTAATGTAACCCTCTTCTCCCTTAAATCTTTCTCTTTGGGGAAGGCAATTAAAAACTGCTTTAAATTGCTTTTACAGCCAAAGCCATTCTTGCTTACTGGTAACTAGCTAGCTATCTGACCTATTGCTTGCCGATTCTGAAGATAAGGGGATGACTAACAGGTTATGCGCTGTACACATTAAAATTAGGGCAGTGAAGTAAGTATATACAAAGCATATCATTGGACATATTAAAATTAGTAGATGAGATGATGTCACCTCACCTGAGGCAAAGCAAAACCGAGCGATTCAGACTCAAATCACGTGATTGGAGGATCATCACCGATCATCACCGATCCTCCACCAAATGTCACAGTGGGTGTGAGACCTGGAGAGGCCTACAAGCCACAGTGTCTCCCACCCACTGTGAAACTTGGTGGAGGATTGGTGATGATCTGGGGGTGCTTCAGCAAGGCTGGAATCGGGCATATTTGTCTTTGTGAAGGACGCATGAATCATGCCACGTACAAGGATGTCCTGAACTTGCTTCCTTCTGCTCTGACAATGTTCCCAACTCTGAGGATTGGTTTTTCCAGCAGGACAATGCTCCATGGCACACAGCCAGGTCAATCAAGGTGGGGATGGAGGACCACCAGATCAAGACCCTGTCATGGCCAGCCCAATCTCCAGACCTGAACCTCATTGAAAACCTCTGGAATGTGATCAAGAGGAAGGTGGATGGTCATAAGCCATCAAACAAAGTCGAGCTGCTTGAATTTTTGTGTGCCAAGAGTGACATAAAGTCACCCAACATCAATGAGTAAGACTGGTGGAGAGCATGCCAAGATGCATGAAAGCTTTGATTGAAAATCAGGGTTATTCCACCAAATATTGATTTCTGAACTATTCCTAAAACATTAGTATTGTGTTGTTTAAAAATTTATATGAACTTTTTTTGTTATTTTGACAATTTTCTGCAAATAAATGCTCTAAATGACAAAATTTATATTTGGAACTTGGGAGAAATGTTGTCAGTAGTTTATAGAATAAAACGAAAATGTAAATTTTACCCGAACACATACCTATAAATAGTAAAACCAGAGAAACAGATCATTTTGCAGTGTGTCTGCAGGGTCTCTTAATTCGAATAGCCCCCGTGATTTGCAACTTTTCAGGGAAGTTAGGAACAAATATACACAGGCAGTTAGGAAAGCTAAGGCTAGCTTTTTCAAACAGAAATTTGCATCCTGTAGTACTAACTCAAAAAAGTTCTGGGACAGTGTAAATTCCATGGAGAATAAGAGCACCTCCTCCCAGCTGCCCACTGCTCTGAGGCTAGGAAACACTGTCACCACCGATAAATCCATGATAATAGAGAATTTCAATAAGCATTTCTCTACGGCTGGCCATGCTTTCCACCTGACTACCCCTACCCCGGTCAACTGCCCGGCACCCTCCACAGCAACCCGGCAAAGCCCCCACCATTTCTCCTTCACCCAAATCCAGATAGCTGATGTTCTGAAAGAGCTGCAAAATCTGGACCCTACAAATCAGGCGGGCTAAACAATCTGGACCCTCTCTTTCTAAAATGATCTGCTGAAATTGTTGCAACTCCTATTACTAGCCTGTTCAACCTCTCTTTCGTATCGTCTGAGATTCCCAAAGATTGGAAAGCTGCCGCGGTCATCCCCCTCTTCAAAGGGGGAGACACTCTAGACCCAAACTGCTACAGACCTATATCTATCCTACCCTGCCTTTCTAAGGTCTTTGAAAGCCAAGTTTACAAACAGAATACCGACCATTTCGAATCCCACCGTACCTTCTCCGCTATGCAATCTGGTTTCCGAGCTGGTCATGGGTGCACCTCAGCCACGCTCAAGGTCCTAAATGATATCATAACCGGCATCGATAAGAGACATTACTGTGCAGCCGTATTCATCGACCTGGCTAAGGCTTACGACTCTGTCAATCACCACAGCCTTGGTTTCTCAAATGATTGCCTCGTCTGGTTTACCAACTACTTCTCTGATTGAGTTCAGTGTGTCAAATTGGAGCGCCTGTTGTCCGGACCTCTGGCAGTCTCTATAGGGGTATCACAGGGTTCAATCCTCGGGCCGACTCTCTTCTCTGTATACATCAATGATGTTGCTCTTGCTGTTGGTGATTCTCTGATCCACCTCTACGCAGACATTCTGTATACTCTGGCCCCTCTTTGGACACTGTGTTAGCTAACCTCCAGACGAGCTTCAATGCCATACAACACTCCTTCCGTGGCCTCCAACTGCTCTTAAACGCAAGTAAAAATAAATGCATGCTTTTCAACCGATCGCTGCCCGCACCCGCCCGCCCGCCTAGCATCACTACTCTGGAAGGTTCTGACTTAGAATACGTGGACAACTATAAATACCTAGGTGTCTGGTTAGACTGTAAACTCTCCTTGCAGACTCACATTAAGCATCTCCAATCCAAAATGAAATCTAGAATTGGCTTCCTATTTTGCAACAAAGCATCCTTCACTAATGATGCCAAACTTACCCTCGTAAAACTGACGATACTACCGATCCTTGACTTCGACGATGTCATTTACAAAACAGCCTCCAACACTCTACTCAGCAAATTGGATGCAGTCTATCACAGTGCCATCCATTTTGTCACCAAAGCCCCATATACTACCCACCACTGCGACCTGTATGCTCTCGTTGGCTGGCCCTCGCTTCATATTCGTCGACAACCCACTGACTCCAGGTCATCCTTAAATCTTTGCTAGGTAAAGCCACGCCTTATATCAGCTCCCTGGTCACCATAGCAGCACCCACCCGTAGCACCCACGCTCCAGCAGGTATATTTTACTGGTCATCCCCAAAACCAACTCCTCCTAAGGTTTTACTTCCGGCGCCGACAGAGATGGCCGCCTCGCTTCGCGTTCCTAGGAAACTATGATGTATTTGTATTTTTTATGTGTTATTTCTTACATTGGTACCCCAGGTAATCTTAGGTTTCATTACATACAGTCGGGAGGAACTACTGAATATAACAGCAACGTCAACTCACCATCATTACAACCAGGAATATGACTCTCCTGAAGCGGATCCTGTGTTTTGCCTTCCACCCAGTCGGCAACCCTAAACAACGACGCCGTAAAAGGGGCAAACAAAGCGGTCTTCTGGTCAGGCTTCGGAGACGGGCACATCGCGCTCCACTCCCTAGCATACTACTCACCAATGTCCAGTCTCTTGACAACAAGGTTGATGAAATCCGAGCAAGGGTAACATTCCAGAGAGAATTCAGAGACTGTAACGTTCTTTGCTTCACGGAAACATGGCTCACTCGAGAGACGCTAACGGAGTCGGTGCAGCCAGCTGGTTTCTTCACGCATCGCGCCAACAGAAACAAACATCTTTCTGGTAAGAAGAGGGGAGTGGGTGTATGCCTTATGATTAACGAGACGTGGTGTGATCATAACAACATACAGGAACTCAATTCATTCTTTACAGCTGATTTAGAATTCCTCAAAATCAAATGTCGACTGCATTATCTACCAAGGGAATTCTGTTCGAGTATAATCACATCCGTATATATTCCTCCCCAAGCAGACACATCGATGGCCCTGAACGAACTTTATCTGACTTTATGTAAACTGGAAACCACACACCCTGAGGCTGCATTCATCGTAGCTGGGGATTTTAACAAGGCTAATCTGAAAACAAAACTCCCTAAATTCTATCAGCATATCGATTGTGCTACCAGGGCTGGTAAAACCTTGGATCATTGTTATACTAACTTCCGCGACGCATATAAGGCCCTCCCCCGCCCTCCTTTCGGAAAAGCTGACAACGACTCCATTTTGTTGCTTCCAGCCTACAAACAGAAACTAAAACAGCAAGCTCCCGCGCTCAGGTCTGTTCAACGCTGGTCCGACCAATCTGATTCCACGCTTCAAGACTACTTCGATCACGTGGATTGGGATATGTTCCGCATTGCGTCCAACAACAACATTGACGAATACGCTGATTCGGTGAGCGAGTTCATTAGAAAGTGCACTGACGATGTCGTACCCACAGCAACGATTAAAACATTCCCAAACCAGAAACCGTGGATTGATGGCAGCATTCGCGTGAAACTGAAAGCGCGAACCACTGCTTTTAACCAGGGCAAGGTGACCGGAAACATGACCGAATACAAACAGTGTAGCTATTCCCTCCGCAAGGCAATCAAACAAGCTAAGTGCCAGTATAGAGACAAAGTAGAGTCGCAATTCAACAGCTCAGAGACAAGAGGTATGTGGCAGGGTCTACAGTCAATCACAGATTACAAAAAGAAAACCAGCCCCGTCGCGGACCAGGATGTCTTGCTCCCAGACAGACTAAATAACTTTTTTGCTCGCTTTGAGGACAATACAGTGCCACTGACATGGCCCGCTACCAAAACATGCGGGCTCTCCTTCACTGCAGCCGAGGTGAGTAAAACATTTAAACGTGTTAACCCTCGCAAGGCTGCAGGCCCAGACGGCATTCCCAGCCGCGTCCTCAGAGCATGCGCAGACCAGCTGGCTAGTGTGTTTAAGGACATATTCAATCAATCCTTATCCCTGTCTGCTGTTCCCACATGCTTCAAGAGGGCCACCATTGTTCCTGTTCCCAAGAAAGCTAAGGTAACTGAGCTAAATGACTACCGCCACGTAGCACTCACTTCCGTCATCATGAAGTGCTTTGAGAGACTAGTCAAGGACCATATCACCTCCACCCTACCTGACACCCTAGACCCACTCCAATTTGCTTACTGACCCAATAGGTCCACAGACGACGCAATCGCAACCACACTGCACACTGCCCTAACCCATCTGGACAAGAGGAATACCTATGTGAGAATGCTGTTCATCGACTACAGCTCAGCATTTAACACCATAGTACCCTCCAAACTCGTCATCAAGCTCGAGACCCTGGGTCTCGACCCCGCCCTGTGCAACTGGGTCCTGGACTTCCTGACGGGCCGCCCCCAGGTGGTGAGGGTAGGTAACAACATCTCCTCCCCGCTGATCCTCAACACTGGGGCCCCACAAGGGTGCGTTCTGATCCCTCTCCTGTACTCCCTGTTCACCCACGACTGCGTGGCCATGCACGCCTCCAACTCAATCATCAAGTTTGCGGACGACACTACAGTGGTAGGCTTGATTACCAACAACGACGAGACGGCCTACAGGGAGGAGGTGAGGGCCCTCGGAGTGTGGTGTCAGGAAAATAACCTCACACTCAACGTCAACAAAACAAAGGAGATGATTGTGGACTTCAGGAAACAGCAGAGGGAGCACCCCCCTATCCACATCGACGGGACAGTAGTGGAGAAGGTGGAAAGTTTTAAGTTCCTCGGTGTACACATCACGGACAAACTGAATTGGTCCACCCACACAGACAGGGTTGTGAAGAAGGCGCAGCAGCGCCTCTTCAACCTCAGGAGGCTGAAGAAATTCGGCTTGTCACCAAAAGCACTCACAAACTTCTACAGATGCACAATCGAGAGCATCCTGTCGGGCTGTATCACCGCCTGGTACGGCAACTGCTCCGCCCACAACCGTAAGGGTAGTGAGGTCTGTACAACGCATCACCGGGGGCAAACTACCTGCCCTCCAGGACACCTACACCACCCGATGTCACAGGAAGGCCATAAAGATCATCAAGGACAACAACCACCCGAGCCATTGCCTGTTCACCCCGCTATCATCCAGAAGGCGAGGTCAGTACAGGTGCATCAAAGCAGGAACCGAGAGACTGAAAAACAGCTTCTATCTCAAGGCCATCAGACTGTTAAACAGCCACCACTAACATTTAGTGGCCGCTGCCAACATACTGACTCAACTCCAGCCACTTTAATAATGGGAATTGATGGAAATGATGTAAAAATGTATCACTAGCCACTTTAAACAATGCCACTTAATATAATGTTTACATACCCTACATTACTCATCTCATATGTATATGTATATACTGTACTCTATATCATCTACTGCATCTTGCCATCTTTATGTAATACATGTATCACTAGCCACTTTAAACTATGCCACTCTATGTTTATATACCCTACATTACTCATCTCATATGTATATACTGTACTCTATACCATCTACTGCATCTTGCCTATGCCGTTCTGTACCATCACTCATTCATATATCTTTATGTACATATTCTTTATCCCTTTACACTTGTGTGTATAAGGTAGTAGTTGTGGAATTGTTAGGTTAGATTACTCGTTGGTTATTACTGCATTGTCGGAACTAGAAGCACAAGCATTTCGCTACACTCGCATTAACATCTGCTAACCATGTGTATGTGACAAATACAATTTGATTTGATTTGATTTGATTCCTTTGGCCGCCTTTCCTTCCAGTTCTCTGCTGCCAATGACTAGAAGGAATTGCAAAAGTCTTATATCTCCCTCACTAACTTTAAGCATCAGCTGTCAGAGCAGCTTACCGATCATTGCACCTGTACACAGCTCATCTGTAAATAGCCCACCCAACTACCTCATCCCCATACTGTTATTAATTTGTTTTGCTCCTTTGCACCCCAGTATCTCTACTTGTACATTCATCTTCTGCACATCTATCACTGCAGTGTTAATTGCTAAATTGTATTTATTTCGCCACTATGGCCTATTTATTGCCTTACCTCCCTAATCTTACTACATTTGCACACACTGTATATAGATGTTTCTATTGTGTTATTGACTGTACGTTTGTTTATGTGTAACTCTGTGTTGTTGTTTGTGTCGCACTGCTTTGCTTTATCTTGGCCAGGTCGCAGTTGTAAATGAGAACTTGTTCTCAACTGGCCTACCTGGTTAAATAAAGGTCAAATAATTGTTTTAAATTAAAAATCATTACAACTGATGAACAGTCCCTGATGCTACGCGTCAGCGTGAATATTATCTCATATTTCCCCTCTTTCAGGGCTGATAGGTTATGTGTTGATGGACTGAGGGGAATGAAGCTACAGCAGACAAGGGGATAATGGCTGGTGTCATTTTGGCTTGTTTTCGCTGTTCTTCAAATAGAAAGGAGCTTCTGGTGGGCTCTCGCCTCATAACTCATTTAGCTTTCTGTTTTTAATTTAGCTCGCTTTCCTCTCTCCATCTCTACCTACGAGTTTTAACTGAATGTTCTATAACACTGGTTACGGACCTGCACACACACACACACACACACACACACACACACACACACACACACACACACACACACACACACACACACACACACACACACACACACACACACACACACACACACACACACACACACACACACACACACACACACACACACACACACACACATACACATACACATACACATACACATACAGAGACACACACACAGAGACACACACACAGAGACACACACACACACACACACACAGAGAGACACACACACACACACACACACACATACACATACACACACAGAGACACACACACACACAGACACACACACACACACACAGAGACACACACACACACACACAGAGACACACACACACACACAGAGAGACACACACACATTAAAACACAGACACACATTAAAACACAGACACACATTAAAACACACACACACATTAAAACACACACACACATTAAAACACAGACACACATTAAAACACACACACACATTAAAACACACGGCGAATGTGTGCATGAGTCATTTTCTGGGTTTAGTCATCATTGGTGATACACTTAAAGATTTTGTCACAATGTTGTCCTTTACTGATGTCGACTGACCTTTAGTTAGTCTAACAGTTGAATACCAGGGCTTCAATCAAATGCCTGTGTTAGATCACTGTATTTTCCTAGAATATTCAAACACCTTCTCCCCAAAGATATTACAGACTCCACAACCCCCATCTCCCCTCTCTTCTTTGCTGTGTCTCGCTTTCTTTCTTTCTCCCTCTCTCCATCTCTTTCTCTGTCCCTCCATCTCTTTCTTTCTCCCTCTCTCCATCTCTTTCTCTGTCCCTCCATCTCTTTCTTTCTCCCTCTCTCCATTTCTTTCTCTGTCCCTCCATCTCTTTCTTTCTCCCTCTCTCCATCTCTTTCTCTGTCCCTCCATCTCTTTCTTTCTCCCTCTCTCCATCTCTTTCTCCCTCTCTCCCTCCATCTCTTTTTTCTCTGTCCCTCTCTCTCTCTCTCATTGTGTCTCTTCATCTCATAAAGCATGACTCATAGAGAAGACACACATGACTCCCACAGACAGATGATTAATGTTGTATTATGCTGTGAACACCTGCCTGGCTGTTTTGCATATAAAAGCAACATTGCTCTAGAGTGGGGGGGGGGGGGGGGGCTGAAAATAGTATGAACCAAAAGGCTGGGGAAGAAGGGGGGGGGGGGGGGGGCACGCACGCGTTAACCATCGTATCTAGAGCAACTGGGGTTAAGTGCCTTGCTCAAGGGCACATCGACAGATTTTTCACCTCGTCGGCTCAGAGATTCAAACCAGTGAATCTATTCCAATCTTGTAAGACAACAAAATGTGGAAAAATGTGGCTGTGAATACTTGACTTTTTTTTTTGTCTTGATTTGTTTGGACCCCAGGATGAGGACCTTGCCTCGATTTGTTTTGACACACCCTGGAAGAGTAATTTATTCCCCCAATTTTATCCCCTCATCAATATTACAACACCACCTCTCTCTCTCTCTCTCTCCTGCTGCCAGTGGGCTCTAGCCTCATAACTCATTTAGCTTTCTGTTTTTATGTTAGCTCGCTATCCTCTTCTCCATCTCTACCCTACGAGTTTTAACTGAATGTTCTCCCTGAGTCGACTTATCATCATATAGGACACCTAAACATTTTGTCCTTCTCACCAGAACGCTGGCTATAATGCATGATTGACTGCCTGTCTTTTGATTTATGTGTATGTAGGTCTATTCAGGAGGTTTTTTCAAAACCCGAGCCTGGAGGTCTGAAGGAATGTGTTCTGTTCTACCTGATAATTCATTGTACTCACCTGGTGTCCCAGGTCTAAAACAGCCCTTGATTGGACGAAAATAAGGAACACCAGCTGAACTGGCTTCCAGGTACAGATTTGAAATTTGCCTTTGTTCTACTAACAGCTAAACAGGCCACACCCCTCGAACCCCTAGCTGACCTCTGATTGGTCCTTGCAGAAAATGACAGGATACAATTGGATATCCTCGGAGCATTGAGAGGTCGGTAACCAATCTTCCCCTTTTTGTCCTTTCCTTTGAAGGAATTAACACAATTCCCCAAGTGGAATCCTATATTGATCCCAAATGGAGGAAAGTAGCATAGATTATATACATTAGTGTCGGGTGGAATAACGCAGGTGTTTGTAGACACTGTGAAGTTCGTAGATTATATAATCATATAGGGTCGATATAGAACGATTACCTTTTCCTCCCTCAGTGTGGCAATTACAGTTGTAGAGGGTTCGAGCTTAATACACAAATAGTGTGTGAGTGTGTGTGTGTGTGTGTGTGTGTGTGTGTGTGTGTGTGTGTGTGTGTGTGTGTGTGTGTGTGTGTGTGTGTGTGTGTGTGTGTGTGTGTGTGTGTGTGTGTGTGTGTGTGTGTGTGTGTGTGTGTGTGTGTGTGTGTGTGTGTGTGTGTGTTGTTGTACATATATTACATAACACCAGTGTATATCCTTGGCATAACCCTATCCATCTCATGACAATACTATTACCCTAGCCATCCAGCCAGCTCTGGGCCCCGATAGCCGGCCATCCCTGGGCCCCATTGCCAGCCATCCCTGGGCCCCGTAGCCAGCCATCCCTGAGCCCCGATAGCCAGCCAGCCCTGGGCCCCATAGCCAGCCATCCCTGGGCCCTGATAGCCAGCCATCCCTGGGCCCTGATAGCCAGCCAGCCCTTGCCCCTGATAGCCGGCCATCCCTGGGCCCCGTAGCCAGCCAACCCTGGGCCCCGTAGCCAGCCAGCCCTGGGCCCCGTAGCCGGCCATCCCTGGGCCCCGTAGCCAGCCAGCCCTGGGCCCTATAGCCAGCCAGCCCTGGGCCCCGTAGCCAGCCATCCCTGGGCCCTATAGCCGGCCATCCCTGGGCCCCGTAGCCAGCCATCCATGGGCCCCGTAGCCAGCCATCCCTGGGCCCCATTGCCAGCCATCCCTGGGCCCCGTAGCTAGCCATCCCTGGGCCCTGTAACCAGCCAGCCCTGGGCCCCGTAGCCGGCCATCCCTGGGCCCCGTAACCAGCCATCCCTGGGCCCCGTAGCCAGCCAGCCCTGGGCCCCGTAACCAGCCATCTCTGGGCCCCGTAGCCAGCCATCCCTGGGCCCCGTAGCCAGCCAGCCCTGGGCCCCGTAACCAGCCATCTCTGGGCCCCGTAGCCAGCCAGCCCTGGGCCCCGTAACCAGCCATCTCTGGGCCCCGTAGCCAGCCAGCCCTGGGCCCCGTAACCAGCCATCTCTGGGCCCCGTAGCCAGCCATCCCTGGGCCCCGTAGCCAGCCATCCCTGGGCCCCGTAACCAGCCATCCCTGGGCCCCGTAACCAGCCAGCCCTGGGCCCCGTAGCCAGCCAGCCCTGGGCCCCGTAGCCAGCCAGCCCTGGGCCCCGTAGCCAGCCATCCCTGGGCCCCGTAGCCAGCCAGCCCTGGGCCCCGTAGCCAGCCAGCCCTGGGCCCCGTAGCCAGCCAGCCCTGGGCCCCGTAGCCAGCCATCCCTGGGCCCCGTAACCAGCCAGCCCTGGGCCCCGTAGCCAGCCAGCCCTGGGCCCCGTAGCCAGCCAGCCCTGGGCCCCGTAGCCAGCCAGCCCTGGGCCCCGTAACCAGCCAGCCCTGGGCCCCGTAGCCAGCCAGCCCTGGGCCCCGTAGCCAGCCAACCCTGAACTACATAAGGAATAGGTTGCCATTCGGGACACAGATGGGATTGGAGTACATCATTAGCCCCGTCTCAATGAGATTCTATCTCAATGGAACTAACCTGGATAGCTAGAGGGTAGATAAGTATAGCCAAACTAGGCTATTTGTTAGTGCTATCAATTAGAAATAGAGCTAGAATTATATTTTTCATATCGCTGGCTCTCAGTCCAGTCATGTATGGCTCAGTTGCTAGAGGATGTTGCTTGACAAGGCCAGGATTGAGGGTTCAATGCTTTCCAAAATGACATGACTGTAAGCTGCTTTGGATAAAACAAGCTAAATGTATGTGTTTTCTGAGCAAAAAAAGAATATATACAGTAAATATATCTACAATTAAATGATCTTCCACCCAGAGACTAGGGCATGGATGTGAGAGAGAGAGGGCATGGATGTGAGAGAGAGAGAGAGGGCATGGATGTGAGAGAGAAAGAGAGAGAGGGCAGATAGAAACATAATGAGAGAGAGAAACAGAGAGACCAAGAAAGAAAGAGATGTTGGAGAAAGGGAACGCAGGAAAGAAAGGAATGGTAATTTGAAGGGTTAAATGTGTCTGTCAGGGGAGACATCTCTCATCAGACTAAGAGGCCCATCTCTTCGCTATCAGCAACCATCACACACTTAACTCTGGTTAGCTCTACACAACAAAACAAAACATTAGCATTTCTGCCAACCACCGTTTTGTGTTTTGTTGTCTTCCTCAGCGCTCCACCGCTGAGTGCTAACAGGAGTTAATAACATCCTCCTCAAGAGGAAGGGGTTTCTGTGTCTCTGTAACGAGTGTCCTGGGAGTCAGGAAGTTCAGGGAGTGTCTAATTTAATAAACAAATGAACAAAACAAGAAAACACGAAAAAACGCACAGACAGGAAACTGAAACGGAAACCATAACGCCTGGAGAAGGAACCGAAGGGAGTGACATATATAGAGAAGGAACCAAAGGGAGTGACATATATAGAGAAGGAACCGAAGGGAGTGACATAAATAGGGAAGGAACCAAAGGGAGTGACATAAATAGGGAAGGAACCAAAGGGAGTGACATATATAGGGAAGGAACCAAAGGGAGTGACATAAATAGGGAAGGAACCAAAGGGAGTGACATATATAGGGAAGGAACCAAAGGGAGTGACATAAATAGGGAAGGAACCAAAGGGAGTGACATATATAGGGAAGGAACCAAAGGGAGTGACAGATATAGGGAAGGAACCAAAGGGAGTGACATATATAGGGAAGGAACCAAAGAGAGTGACAGATATAGGGAAGGAACCAAAGGGAGTGACATAAATAGGGAAGGAACCAAAGGGAGTGACATATATAGGGAAGGAACCAAAGGGAGTGACAGATATAGGGAAGGAACCAAAGGGAGTAACATAAATAGGGAAGGAACCAAAGGGAGTGACATAAATAGGGAAGGAACCAAAGGGAGTGACATATATAGGGAAGGAACCAAAGGGAGTGACATAAATAGGGAAGGAACCAAAGGGAGTGACATATATAGGGAAGGAACCAAAGGGAGGGACATATATAGGGAAGGAACCAAAGGGAGTACATAAATAGGGAAGGAACCAAAGGGAGTGACATATATAGGGAAGGAACCAAGGGGAGTGACATATATAGGGAAGGAACCACAGGGAGTGACATATATAGAGAAGGAACCAAAGGGAGTGACATAAATAGGGAAGGAACCAAAGGGAGTGACATAAATAGGGAAGGAACCAAAGGGAGTGACATAAATAGGGAAGGAACCAAAGGGAGTGACATATATAGGGAAGGAACCAAAGGGAGTGACATATATAGAGAAGGAACCAAAGGGAGTGACATAAATAGGGAAGGAACCACAGGGAGTGACATATATAGAGAAGGAACCAAAGGGAGTGACATATATAGGGAAGGAACCAAAGGGGAGTGACATATATAGGGAAGGAACTCAAGGGAGTGACATATATAGGGAAGGAACCAAAGGGAGTGACATATATAGGGAAGGAACCAAAGGGAGGGACATATATAGGGAAGGAACCAAAGGGAGTGACATATATAGGGAAGGAACCAAAGGGAGTGACATATATAGGGAAGGAACCAAGGGGAGTGACATATATAGGGCAGGAACCAAAGGGAGTGACATATATAGAGAAGGAACCAAAGGGAGTGACATATATAGGGAAGGTAATCGGGGAAGTGATGGAAGTCCAGGTGAGTCTGATGACGAACAGGTGCGCGTAACGATGGTGACAGGTGTGCGCCATAACGAGCAGCCTGGCGACCTAGAGGCCGGAGAGGGAGCACACGTCACAGTCTAAGAGGTACAGTATATTCTTTGAGACAAATAATGTGTAATAAAATGACTTCCGAAATAAAAGGCCCATTAGTAGAAATACTCCACTGAGAAGTCTTTAAAAGTGTATTATTATATTTCAATGGATCTCCGAATAAATTGTTAGGAATTGTCTTTGTAAGAAGAACCCTTTCAACATCCTATCAGAGTTCCCTCCCTGGCTTACACACACACACACACACACACACACACACACACACACACACACACACACACACACACACACACACACACACCTTCACATGCGTATACACACACCTTCACATACACACACACCTTCACATACACACACACCTTCACATACACACACACACATACACACACACACACACACACACACACACACACACATACGCAGACACACAGGAACGATACTGAGCAGGATGAGTCAACCCATCATGGTCAAAAGCACTGTTGGAGGAACGTCTAATTCTGCTGTGAGACTGTGAGAGCTCGTTCGGTTTGTATGCGGCTGTCGATCCTCTGCTGTGAGACTGTGAGAGCTCGTTCGGTTTGTATGCGGCTGTCGATCCTCTGCTGTGAGAGTTTGTTGGTGTGTGTGGCTGTCCATCCCTGGGGGTTGTGTGTGGCTGTCCATCCCTGGGGGTTGTGTGTGGCTGCATCATCCCTGTCTATCTCAAAGAGAATCTGAGACTCAGTGGGGAGAGGATTTCCAACGCAGCTGGACGAGCTGGACGAATTACAAGGTGTGGTGTCTGTGTGTGTGTGTGTGTGTGTGTTTGTCCACACGGCTTAGCGAAGGCACCAATTGAGTAATGAATGACTCACTGATGTCATGTCTACTGGACAACATTTTACATGACATTTTACCTCCCGAGTGGCGCAGCGGTCTAAGGCAGTGCTAGAGGTGTCACAGGCTGTGTCACAACCCGGCTGTGATCGGAGTCCAACAGGGCGGCGCACAATCGGGCCAGCGTCGTCCGTGTTAGGGCAGGGTTTGGCCTGGGAGGGTAGGCCATCATTGACTGACTTGGGTAGGCCACCAACTGACTTGCCTAGTTAAATAAAATAAATACATTTAGCAGACACTCTTATCCGGGAAACTTTAGACCGTCCCCTCGCCCCAACCCGGGCGCGAACCAGGGACCCTCTGCACACATCAACAACAGTCACCCACTGAAGCGTCGTTACCCATTGCTCCACAAAAGCCACTACTTCAGGGTCTCAAAGCGAGTGATGTCACCGATTGAAATGCTATTAGCGCGCAGCATCGCTAACTAACTAGCCATTTCACATCCGTTACACAAGGACACATCGACAGATTGTTCACCTACTTGGCTCGGGGGTTTATCACCAGCAACCTCTCGGTTACTGGCCCAACATTCTTAATCACTAGGCTACCTGTCACCCCAACAGTGGTTCTGATCACACCTGGGTTCAAATACTGTTCAATATCTTTCAAATACTTTCAGTGTTTGCTTTAGCCTGTCTTGAGTGCCAGATGGGTGGGGTTTGCACTTTTGGAATTGTTCTATTTGTTATTTTGCAAGCTCTATCAAGCACAGATAAAGCATGTGTGTGTGCTTGTGTGTGTGTGTGTGTGTGTGTGTGTGTGTGTGTGTGTGTGTGTGTGTGTGTGTGTGTGTGTGTGTGTGTGTGTGTGTGTGTGTGTGTGTGTGTGTGTGTGTGTGTGTGTGTGTGTGTGTGTGTGCGTACACGTGTGTGTGTTTGTTTGGATTCCCAGCAGGAGTAAAAGTATGTCCCTAGTCCCCAGAAATAGCTCGGTCCCTGCACCTATAATCCCCACTCTCTGCACAGGTGACATCAGCTGCTCTAAGACTAACCATCACCCACTACAGGGGTGTGGGACAGGTGGGAGACACTTGGGGTGTGTTCAGTTGGCAGCAAACTGAAGAAAATGTTTTGCAACTGAAACCCCTACTACCATCTGCCTCAAAGTCATTTCCTGCAATATCACAAGACCTGGGTTAAATACTGCTTCACCAGACCTGGGTTAAAATACTGTTTCACCAGACCTGGGTTAAAATACTGTTTCACCACACCTGGGTTAAAATACTGTTTCACCAGACCTGGGTTAAATACTGCTTCACAAGACCTGGGTTAAAATACTGCTTCACAAGACCTGGGTTAAATACTGCTTCACCAGACCTGGGTTAAAATACTGTTTCACCAGACCTGGGTTAAATACTGCTTCACCAGACCTGGGTTAAATACTGCTTCACCAGACCTGGGTTAAAATACTGTTTCACCAGACCTGGGTTAAATACTGCTTCACCAGACCTGGGTTAAATACTGCTTCACCAGACCTGGGTTAAAATACTGTTTCACCAGACCTGGGTTAAATACTGCTTCACCAGACCTGGGTTAAATACTGCTTCACCAGACCTGGGTTAAAATTCTGCTTCACAAGACCTGGGTTAAAATCCTGCTTCACCAGACCTGGGTTAAATACTGCTTCACCAGACCTGGGTTAAAATCCTGCTTCACCAGACCTGGGTTAAAATCCTGCTTCACCAGACCTGCTGCTGCTGGTCATTGGTACCCTACCACACATGATAACTGCCTGGTAATCAGCACTCTATTGTCCCTCTTAATTAACACTCTGACATCAATGTAAATGTAATTTCGAAAATCGAATCAAACACTTCATGAGAGGCCATGAGCTCATGTTGCGCAACATTTTTATATGCTTTTGTGAGAGAAAACAGATTGATGGCCTCTATTAAAAAGAGAGAGGAGGTTCCCATCAGCTGTCTATAGACTAGGCCTACTATATTGATTTCTTAACTGTCCTAATAATAAACAAACTGCTTATATTTACAACAGGAGTATAGCCTACCTGGCTGGTAAGAAAATAAACCACTGGAAAAGCGTCCTCCATTCTCTATTTAAGTGCAAAGATGTCATATATTTCTTCCCGCTGACCCTGTTTCAATACAGGTGCATGATAATGGTCCATTCTAAACATAAACAAATTTCACATATATATTATTTAGTTTAAATAAAGACAAGATTAAATCAAGAATAGTCTGATGGTGACAATATTAGCCTATCACCTGTGAAGGATATATTATCACCTGTGAAGGATATATTATCACCTGTGAAGGATATATTATCACCTGTGAATTATATATTATCACCTGTGAAGGATATATTATCAACGGTGAATGATATATTATCACCTGTGAATGATATATTGTCACCTGTGAATGATATATTATCACCTGTGAAGGATATATTATCACCTGTGAAGGATATATTATCACCTGTGAAGGATATATTATCACCTGTGAATGATATATTATCACCTGTGAATGATATTTGATCACCTGTGAAGGATATATTATCAACTGTGAATGATATATTATCACCTGTGAATTATATATTATCACCTGTGAATTATATATTATCACATGTGAATGATATATTATCACCTGTGAATTATATATTATCACCTGTGAATTATATATTATCACCTGTGAAAGGCAAGAAACAATGCCTTTTTTTGTGACTTTTTCTAATTATAGTGGCACACCTCGTGTAGCCTAGCCCATAGGCCCGTATGTTTTAATAAGGTTTGTATCACACCTCATGTAGCCTAGCCCATAGACCCGTATGTTTTAATAAGGTTTGTATCACACCTCATGTAGCCTAGCCCATAGGCCCATATGTTTTGATAAGGTTTGTATCACACCTCATGTAGCCTAGCCCATAGACCCGTATGTTTTAATAAGGTTTGTATCACACCTCATGTAGCCTAGCCCACAGACCCGTATGTTTTATTAAGGTTTGTATCACAACCAAACTGGCCAAATATCCGTCTGTATAGAACCATCTAGTTAATAGTCAAGTATAGAACCATCTAGTTATTAGTCAAGTATAGAACCATCTAGTTAATAGTCAAGTATAGAACCATCTAGTTATTAGTCAAGTATAGAACCATCTAGTTAATAATAGTCAAGTATAGAACCATCTAGTTATTAGTCAAGTATAGAACCATCTAGTTAATAGTCAAGTATAGAACCATCTAGTTAATAATAGTCAAGTATAGAACCATCTAGTTAATAATAGTCAAGTATAGAACCATCTAGTTAATAATAGTCAAGTATAGAACCATCTAGTTAATAACAGTCAAGTATAGAACCATCTAGTTAATAATAGTCAAGTATAGAGCCATCTAGTTAATAATAGTCAAGTATAGAACCATCTAGTTAATAATAGTCAAGTATAGAACCATCTAGTTAATAATAGTCAAGTATAGAACCATCTAGTTAATAATAGTCAAGTATAGAACCATCTAGTTAATAGTCAAGTATAGAACCATCTAGTTAATAATAGTCAAGTATAGAACCATCTAGTTAATAATAGTCAAGTATAGAACCATCTAGTTAATAATAGTCAAGTATAGAACCATCTAGTTAATAGTCAAGTATAGAACCATCTAGTTAATAATAGTCAAGTATAGAACCATCTAGTTAATAATAGTCAAGTATAGAACCATCTAGTTAATAATAGTCAAGTATAGAACCATCTAGTTATTAGTCAAGTATAGAACCATCTAGTTAATAATAGTCAAGTATAGAACCATCTAGTTAATAATAGTCAAATATAGAACCATCTAGTTAATAGTCAAGTATAGAACTATCTAGTTAATAATAGTTAAGTATAGAACCATCTAGTTAATAATAGTCAAGTATAGAACCATCTAGTTAATAATAGTCAAGTATAGAACCATCTAGTTAATAATAGTCAAGTATAGAACCATCTAGTTAATAGTCAAGTATAGAACCATCTAGTTAATAATAGTCAAGTATAGAACCATCTAGTTATTAGTCAAGTATAGAACCATCTAGTTAATAGTCAAGTATAGAACCATCTAGTTAATAGTGTCACGCCGTGACCAAGGAGAGCCTTTGGTTCTCCATAGTGTTTAGGTCAGAGCTTGACTAGGGGGGTGTTCTAGTCATTTTGTTTCTATATTTTGGGATTGAGTATGGTTCCCAATTAGAGGCAGCTGATTATCGTTGTCTCTAATTGGGGATCATACTTAAGGGTTCCCTTTTCCTACCTGCTTTGTGGGATATTGTTTTGAATGAGTGCATGTAGCACCTCAGTACTGCACCGCCGTTATTTGTTTCTTGTTTTTTGTTAAAAAGTTTCACTAGAATAAAGATGTGGAACTTTAATCACGCTGCGCCTTGGTCCGTCTCTCCACACAACCGTGACAAATAGTCAAGTACAGAACCATCTATTAAACAGTGAAATATATAGGAATATCACATTAAACAGTGAAATATATAGGAATATCACATTAAACAGTGAAATATATAGGAATATCACATTAAATGGTGAAATATATAGGAATATCACATTAAACAGTGAAATATATAGGAATATCACATTAAACGGTGAAATATATAGGAATATCACATTAAACGGTGAAATATATAGGAATATCACATTAAACAGTGAAATATATAGGAATATCACATTAAACAGTGAAATATATAGGAATATCACATTAAACGGTGAAATATATAGGAATATCACATTAAACGGTGAAATATATAGGAATATCACATTAAGCAGTGAAATATATAGGAATATCACATTAAACGGTGAAATATATAGGAATATCACATTAAACAGTGAAATATATAGGAATATCACATTAAACAGTGAAATATATAGGAATATCACATTAAACAGTGAAATATATAGGAATATCACATTAAACAGTGAAATATATAGGAATATCATATTAAACAGTGAAATATATAGGAATATCACATTAAACAGTGAAATATATAGGAATATCACATTAAACAGTGAAATATATAGGAATATCACATTAAACAGTGAAATATATAGGAATATCACATTAAACAGTGAAATATATAGGAATATCACATTAAACAGTGAAATATATAGGAATATCACATTAAACAGTGAAATATATAGGAATATCACATCAAACAGTGAAATATATAGGAATATCACATTAAACAGTGAAATATATAGGAATATCACATCAAACAGTGAAATATATAGGAATATCACAATAAACAATGAAATATATAGGAATATCACATTAAACAGTGAAATATATAGGAATATCACATTAAACAGTGAAATATATAGGAATATCACATTAAACAGTGAAATATATAGGAATATCACATCAAACAGTGAAATATATAGGAATATCACATTAAACAGTGAAATATATAGGAATATCACATCAAACAGTGAAATATATAGGAATATCACAATAAACAATGAAATATATAGGAATATCACATTAAACAGTGAAATATATAGGAATATCACATTAAACTGTGAAATATATAGGAATATCACATTAAACAGTGAAATATATAGGAATATCACATCAAACAGTGAAATATATAGGAATATCACATTAAACAGTGAAATATATAGGAATATCACATCAAACAGTGAAATATATAGGAATATCACATTAAACAGTGAAATATATAGGAATATCACATCAAACAGTGAAATATATAGGAATATCACATTAAACGGTGAAATATATAGGAATATCACATTAAACGGTGAAATATATAGGAATATCACAATAAACGGTGAAATATATAAGAATATCACATTAAACGGTGAAATATATAGGAATATCACATTAAACTGTGAAATATATAGGAATATCACATTAAACGGTGAAATATATAGGAATATCACATTAAACGGTGAAATATATAGGAATATCACATTAAACGGTGAAATATATAGGAATATCACATTAAACGGTGAAATATATAGGAATATCACATTAAACGGTGAAATATATAGGAATATCACATTAAACGGTGAAATATATAGGAATATCACATTAAACGGTGAAATATATAGGAATATCACATTAAACGGTGAAATATATAGGAATATCACATTAAACGGTGAAATATATAGGAATATCACATTAAACGGTGAAATATATAGGAATATCACATTAAACGGTGAAATATATAGGAATATCACAGTAAACGGTGAAATATATAGGAATATCACATTAAACGGTGAAATATATAGGAATATCACATTTAACGGTGAAATATATAGGAATATCACATTTAACGGTGAAATATATAGGAATATCACATTAAACGGTGAAATATATAGGAATATCACATTAAACGGTGAAATATATAGGAATATCACATTCAACAGTAAAATATATAGGAATATCACATTAAACAGTGAAATATATAGGAATATCACATTAAACGGTGAAATATATAGGAATATCACATTAAACAGTGAAATATATAGGAATATCACATTAAACAGTGAAATATATAGGAATATCACATTAAACGGTGAAATATATAGGAATATCACATTAAACGGTGAAATATATAGGAATATCACATTAAACAGTGAAATATATAGGAATATCACATTAAACAGTGAAATATATAGGAATATCACATTAAACAGCAAAATATATAGGAATATCACATTAAACAGTGAAATATATAGGAATATCATATTAAACAGTGAAATATATAGGAATATCACATTAAACAGTGAAATATATAGGAATATCACATTAAACAGTGAAATATATAGGAATATTACATTAAACAGTGAAATATATAGGAATATCACATTAAACAGTGAAATATATAGGAATATCACATTAAACAGTGAAATATATAGGAATATCACATTCAACAGTGAAATATATAGGAATATCACATTAAACAGTGAAATATATAGGAATATCACATCAAACGGTGAAATATATAGGAATATCACATTAAACGGTGAAATATATAGGAATATCACAGTAAACGGTGAAATATATAGGAATATCACATTAAACGGTGAAATATATAGGAATATCACATTTAACGGTGAAATATATAGGAATATCACATTTAACGGTGAAATATATAGGAATATCACATTAAACGGTGAAATATATAGGAATATCACATTAAACGGTGAAATATATAGGAATATCACATTCAACAGTAAAATATATAGGAATATCACATTAAACAGTGAAATATATAGGAATATCACATTAAACGGTGAAATATATAGGAAAATCACATTAAACAGTGAAATATATAGGAATATCACATTAAACAGTGAAATATATAGGAATATCACATTAAACGGTGAAATATATAGGAATATCACATTAAACGGTGAAATATATAGGAATATCACATTAAACAGTGAAATATATAGGAATATCACATTAAACGGTGAAATATATAGGAATATCACATTAAACAGTGAAATATATAGGAATATCACATTAAACAGTGAAATATATAGGAATATCACATTAAACAGTGAAATATATAGGAATATCACATTAAACAGTGAAATATATAGGAATATCATATTAAACAGTGAAATATATAGGAATATCACATTAAACAGTGAAATATATAGGAATATCACATTAAACAGTGAAATATATAGGAATATCACATTAAACAGTGAAATATATAGGAATATCACATTAAACAGTGAAATATATAGGAATATCACATTAAACAGTGAAATATATAGGAATATCACATTAAACAGTGAAATATATAGGAATATCACATTAAACAGTGAAATATATAGGAATATCACATCAAACAGTGAAATATATAGGAATATCACATTAAACAGTGAAATATATAGGAATATCACATCAAACAGTGAAATATATAGGAATATCACAATAAACAATGAAATATATAGGAATATCACATTAAACAGTGAAATATATAGGAATATCACATTAAACGGTGAAATATATAGGAATATCACATTAAACGGTGAAATATATAGGAATATCACAATAAACGGTGAAATATATAAGAATATCACATTAAACGGTGAAATATATAGGAATATCGCATTAAACTGTGAAATATATAGGAATATCACATTAAACGGTGAAATATATAGGAATATCACATTAAACGGTGAAATATATAGGAATATCACATTAAACGGTGAAATATATAGGAATATCACATTAAACGGTGAAATATATAGGAATATCACATTAAACGGTGAAATATATAGGAATATCACATTAAACGGTGAAATATATAGGAATATCACATTAAACGGTGAAATATATAGGAATATCACATTAAACGGTGAAATATATAGGAATATCACATTAAACGGTGAAATATATAGGAATATCACAGTAAACGGTGAAATATATAGGAATATAACATTAAACGGTGAAATATATAGGAATATAACATTAAACGGTGAAATATATAGGAATATCACATTTAACGGTGAAATATATAGGAATATCACATTTAACGGTGAAATATATAGGAATATCACATTAAACGGTGAAATATATAGGAATATCACATTAAACGGTGAAATATATAGGAATATCACATTAAACGGTGAAATATATAGGAATATCACATTAAACGGTGAAATATATAGGAATATCACATTAAACGGTGAAATATATAGGAATATCACATTAAACGGTGAAATATATAGGAATATCACATTAAACGGTGAAATATATAGGAATATCACATTAAACGGTGAAATATATAGGAATATCACATTAAACGGTGAAATATATAGGAATATCACAGTAAACGGTGAAATATATAGGAATATCACATTAAACGGTGAAATATATAGGAATATCACATTTAACGGTGAAATATATAGGAATATCACATTTAACGGTGAAATATATAGGAATATCACATTAAACGGTGAAATATATAGGAATATCACATTAAACGGTGAAATATATAGGAATATCACATTCAACAGTAAAATATATAGGAATATCACATTAAACAGTGAAATATATAGGAATATCACATTAAACGGTGAAATATATAGGAATATCACATTAAACAGTGAAATATATAGGAATATCACATTAAACAGTGAAATATATAGGAATATCACATTAAACGGTGAAATATATAGGAATATCACATTAAACGGTGAAATATATAGGAATATCACATTAAACAGTGAAATATATAGGAATATCACATTAAACAGTGAAATATATAGGAATATCACATTAAACAGCAAAATATATAGGAATATCACATTAAACAGTGAAATATATAGGAATATCATATTAAACAGTGAAATATATAGGAATATCACATTAAACAGTGAAATATATAGGAATATCACATTAAACAGTGAAATATATAGGAATATTACATTAAACAGTGAAATATATAGGAATATCACATTAAACAGTGAAATATATAGGAATATCACATCAAACAGTGAAATATATAGGAATATCACATTAAACAGTGAAATATATAGGAATATCACATCAAACGGTGAAATATATAGGAATATCACATTAAACGGTGAAATATATAGGAATATCACAGTAAACGGTGAAATATATAGGAATATCACATTAAACGGTGAAATATATAGGAATATCACATTTAACGGTGAAATATATAGGAATATCACATTTAACGGTGAAATATATAGGAATATCACATTAAACGGTGAAATATATAGGAATATCACATTAAACGGTGAAATATATAGGAATATCACATTCAACAGTAAAATATATAGGAATATCACATTAAACAGTGAAATATATAGGAATATCACATTAAACGGTGAAATATATAGGAATATCACATTAAACAGTGAAATATATAGGAATATCACATTAAACAGTGAAATATATAGGAATATCACATTAAACGGTGAAATATATAGGAATATCACATTAAACGGTGGTGAAATATATAGGAATATCACATTAAACAGTGAAATATATAGGAATATCACATTAAACGGTGAAATATATAGGAATATCACATTAAACAGGAGTGAAATATATAGGAATATCACATTAAACAGTGAAATATATAGGAATATCACATTAAACAGTGAAATATATAGGAATATCACATTAAACAGTGAAATATATAGGAATATCATATTAAACAGTGAAATATATAGGAATATCACATTAAACAGTGAAATATATAGGAATATCACATTAAACAGTGAAATATATAGGAATATCACATTAAACAGTGAAATATATAGGAATATCACATTAAACAGTGAAATATATAGGAATATCACATTAAACAGTGAAATATATAGGAATATCACATTAAACAGTGAAATATATAGGAATATCACATTAAACAGTGAAATATATAGGAATATCACATCAAACAGTGAAATATATAGGAATATCACATTAAACAGTGAAATATATAGGAATATCACATCAAACAGTGAAATATATAGGAATATCACAATAAACAATGAAATATATAGGAATATCACATTAAACAGTGAAATATATAGGAATATCACATTAAACTGTGAAATATATAGGAATATCACATTAAACAGTGAAATATATAGGAATATCACATCAAACAGTGAAATATATAGGAATATCACATTAAACAGTGAAATATATAGGAATATCACATCAAACAGTGAAATATATAGGACTATCACATTAAACAGTGAAATATATAGGAATATCACATCAAACAGTGAAATATATAGGAATATCACATTAAACGGTGAAATATATAGGAATATCACATTAAACGGTGAAATATATAGGAATATCACAATAAACGGTGAAATATATAAGAATATCACATTAAACGGTGAAATATATAGGAATATCACATTAAACTGTGAAATATATAGGAATATCACATTAAACGGTGAAATATATAGGAATATCACATTAAACGGTGAAATATATAGGAATATCACATTAAACGGTGAAATATATAGGAATATCACATTAAACGGTGAAATATATAGGAATATCACATTAAACGGTGAAATATATAGGAATATCACATTAAACGGTGAAATATATAGGAATATCACATTAAACGGTGAAATATATAGGAATATCACATTAAACGGTGAAATATATAGGAATATCACATTAAACGGTGAAATATATAGGAATATCACATTAAACGGTGAAATATATAGGAATATCACAGTAAACGGTGAAATATATAGGAATATAACATTAAACGGTGAAATATATAGGAATATAACATTAAACGGTGAAATATATAGGAATATCACATTTAACGGTGAAATATATAGGAATATCACATTTAACGGTGAAATATATAGGAATATCACATTAAACGGTGAAATATATAGGAATATCACATTAAACGGTGAAATATATAGGAATATCACATTCAACAGTAAAATATATAGGAATATCACATTAAACAGTGAAATATATAGGAATATCACATTAAACGGTGAAATATATAGGAATATCACAGTAAACGGTGAAATATATAGGAATATAACATTAAACGGTGAAATATATAGGAATATCACATTTAACGGTGAAATATATAGGAATATCACATTTAACGGTGAAATATATAGGAATATCACATTTAACGGTGAAATATATAGGAATATCACATTAAACGGTGAAATATTTAGGAATATCACATTAAACGGTGAAATATATAGGAATATCACATTCAACAGTAAAATATATAGGAATATCACATTAAACAGTGAAATATATAGGAATATCACATTAAACGTTGAAATATATAGGAATATCACATTTAACGGTGAAATATATAGGAATATCACATTAAACAGTGAAATATATAGGAATATCACATTTAACGGTGAAATATATAGGAATATCACATTAAACAGTGAAATATATAGGAATATCACATCAAACAGTGAAATATATAGGAATATCACATTAAACGGTGAAATATATAGGAATATCACATTAAACGGTGAAATATATAGGAATATCACATTAAACGGTGAAATATATAGGAATATCACATTAAACGGTGAAATATATAGGAATATCACATTAAACAGTGAAATATATAGGAATATCACATTAAACGGTGAAATATATAGGAATATCACATTAAACGGTGAAATATATAGGAATATCACATTAAACAGTGAAATATATAGGAATATCACATTAAACGGTGAAATATATAGGAATATCACATTAAACAGTGAAATATATAGGAATATCACATTAAACAGTGAAATATATAGGAATATCACATTAAACAGTGAAATATATAGGAATATCACATTAAACAGTGAAATATATAGGAATATCACATTAAACAGTGAAATATATAGGAATATCACATTAAACAGTGAAATATATAGGAATATCACATTAAACAGTGAAATATATAGGAATATCACATTAAACAGTGAAATATATAGGAATATCACATTAAACGGTGAAATATATAGGAATATCACATTAAACAGTGAAATATATAGGAATATCACATTAAACAGTGAAATATATAGGAATATCACATCAAACAGTGAAATATATAGGAATATCACATTAAACAGTGAAATATATAGGAATATCACATCAAACAGTGAAATATATAGGAATATCACATTAAACAGTGAAATATATAGGAATATCACATCAAACAGTGAAATATATAGGAATATCACATTAAACGATGAAATATATAGGAATATCACATTAAACAGTGAAATATATAGGAATATCACATTAAACGGTGAAATATATAAGAATATCACATTAAACGGTGAAATATATAGGAATATCACATTAAACGGTGAAATATATAGGAATATCACATTAAACGGTGAAATATATAGGAATATCACATTAAACGGTGAAATATATAGGAATATCACATTAAACGGTGAAATATATAGGAATATCACATTAAACGGTGAAATATATAGGAATATCACATTAAACGGTGAAATATATAGGAATATCACATTAAACGGTGAAATATATAGGAATATCACATTAAACGGTGAAATATATAGGAATATCACATTAAACGGTGAAATATATAGGAATATCACATTTAACGGTGAAATATATAGGAATATCACATTTAACGGTGAAATATATAGGAATATCACATTAAACGGTGAAATATATAGGAATATCACATTAAACGGTGAAATATATAGGAATATCACATTCAACAGTAAAATATATAGGAATATCACATTAAACGGTGAAATATATAGGAATATCACATTAAACGGTGAAATATATAGGAATATCACATTTAACGGTGAAATATATAGGAATATCACATTAAACAGTGAAATATATAGGAATATCACATTTAACGGTGAAATATATAGGAATATCACATTAAACAGTGAAATATATAGGAATATCACATCAAACGGTGAAATATATAGGAATATCACATTAAACGGTGAAATATATAGGAATATCACTTTAAACAGTGAAATATATAGGAATATCACATTAAACGGTGAAATATATAGGAATATCACATTAAACGGTGAAATATATAGGAATATCACATTAAACAGTGAAATATATAGGAATATCACATTAAACAGAACAACTTCAGGGTAACACCAAGTTAACCGTTTTAAATATCTGGACTGGAACCTTGCGGGGATAGACTCTCACACACACAAACACAAAGGAAGAAAGGAAGAAAATAGACTGAGATAGGATGTCATATTAGACTGCTTGGAAAGCCCCAGGTTTTCTAGGGCGCTGTTTTGCCAGGGTGACCGAAACATGTCATGCATCCCAAATCGCAACCTGTTCCCTATGTAGTACACTACTTTGACCTTGGTCCTAAGTAGGGAATAGGATGCCATTTTGGGAGGCATCGACGGTGACGCCTGAGGACAAGGACGAGAATGCGAGGCGACTCGACCCCCTGTACGTACTGCTGCTGTTACATAAGACAGAGAGAAAGTGCAGCCCCAGGTTTGAACTCTGCCTCGGAGCAGGGAAAGTGCAGAGAACAGAGAACATGACGCGAGCACAGAGGGGTAGTGTGCTAATATACCTCTGTGCCATGCCAGGGGATGGTCCATGTAGGACCATCCCATGGCATGGCACAGAGCTATATTAACCAGACCATCCCATTGGCATGGTACAGAGTTATATTAACCAGACCATTCCCTGGCATGGCACAGAGCTATATTAACCAGACCATCCCCTGGCATGACACAGTGCTATATTAACCAGACCATCCCCTGGCATGGCACAGAGCTATATTAACCAGACCATCCCCTGGCATGGCACAGAGTTATATTAACCAGACCATCCCCTGGCATGGCACAGAGCTATATTAACCAGACCATCCCCTGGTATGACACAGTGCTATATTAACACACTACCCCTCTGTTAAGAGGGGTGGGGGGTGGTGTTACCGAGGGGAGGAAACTCACCTGCCACTATTTCTGTCAAGCCGTCTACGGCATACAGTTTGACGCAGACGTTAGATTAATCCACCATACGCACAACACCGAGCGCACTGCAACTGCCTCTGCAATGCAATGCTGCAGGGACAAATGCAGCGTTTCATTGGAAATTAAAGTAAATCTGGACTAACCGAAATGCAGCAACGCTGTCAGTGTGTTTCAAGCGTTAGATGCAAATAACAACAATTTTTAATTTTTTTAAATGTATTTTATTATTATTAAATTAGGCAAATCAGTTAAGAACAAATGATTATTCTGGAATTCAGCACCATGGACAGTGGCAATAGTGGAATCTTAAATGTAGTACACCAGCTCATCAACACGCGACGGGGGACAGCCACTATTACGTTCAGTAGATGCGTTCACTCCCTACAAGAAGAATCAAATCCCCGAAATACAGGAAGTCCTACAGCAGAAAGAAGCATGAAATGGAACACTCCCGAATTAACTTTGTTAGCTATTGGTCAGCGGTCGGTTATATTCTTAATCAAACCAGCGAATCAAATCAATTCACTTTTTTCTCCATTTGCTTTGGTCCCTGTGGGCTGTAGGTACATGGCGTGCATGTTTATATCCCTGCCTGCCTTCACATAATATGTCTACTGAGCCACTCACTGCCAATAGAGCTTTTGGCAGCGTATGTTTACTAGTGGGATGGTCACGACTTCACAACTTTCTCTCTTTGACTTGGTCCCTGTAGGATTCTATAGGTGTAGGCTATAGGAGACTGTAGAGTGTATGTGGTTGGTCCCTGTAGGATACTATAGGTGTAGGCTATAGGAGACTGTAGAGTGTCTGTGGTTGGTCCCTGTAGGATTCTATAGGTGTAGGCTATAGGAGACTGTAGAGTGTCTGTGGTTGGTCCCTGTAGGATACTATAGGTGTAGGCTATAGGATACTGTAGAGTGTCTGTGGTTGGTCCCTGTAGGATTCTATAGGTGTAGGCTATAGGATACTGTAGAGTGTCTGTGGTTGGTCCCTGTAGGATACTATAGGTGTAGGCTATAGGATACTGTAGAGTGTCTGTGGTTGGTCCCTGTAGGATTCTATAGGTGTAGGCTATAGGAGACTGTAGAGTGTCTGTGGTTGGTCCATGTAGGATTCTATAGGTGTAGGCTATAGGAGACTGTAGAGTGTCTGTGGTTGGTCCATGTAGGATTCTATAGGTGTAGGCTATAGGAGACTGTAGAGTGTCTGTGGTTGGTCCATGTAGGATTCTATAGGTGTAGGCTATAGGAGACTGTAGAGTGTCTGTGGTTGGTCCCTGTAGGATTCTATAGGTGTAGGCTATAGGATACTGTAGAGTGTCTGTGGTTGGTCCCTGTAGGATTCTATAGGTGTAGGCTATAGGATACTGTAGAGTGTCTGTGGTTATATGATTGACTGCCTCTATACCTTCACCTCACTTTGACTGACTGAAGGATTGATTAGCAGCGTGACTTGTTGATTACCGTGCAAAATACTGAGCCCACAGAGGAGGAAATAGAGCTTCAGGCAGGTTGAGGACGATTTGAATATGATGGTCACGATTCCCTACGTGCTTTCCATTGCTATCGCCGTTTTTTATGTCAAATTGAGAATGCGTCATGTGAAATATTATTTTAATGAAGTAACGGGTATTGCTCTCCATTCGACTCACTCTAGACCGCTAGAGTTAATACAGGCTTGTTCTACAGGTGTGTGTGTGTGTGGTGTGTGTGTGTGTGTGTGTGTGTGTGTGTGTGTGTGTGTGTGTGTGTGTGTGTGTGTGTGTGTGTGTGTGTGTGTGTGTGTGTGTGTGTGTGTGTGTGTGTGTGTGTGTGTGTGTGTGTGTGTGTGTGTGTGAGTAGTGTGAGAGAGAGAGAGAGAGAGAGAGAGAGAGAGAGAGAGAGAGAGAGAGAGAGAGAGGGAGAGAGAGAGAGAGAGAGAGAGAGAGAGAGAGAGAGAGGAGGCTGCAGAGGGGAGGACGGCTCATAATAATGGCCAGAATGTAAACCATGTGTTTGATATATATATTTTTGTTACCATTCCACTACTTCCTCTCCAGTCATCACAAGGAGCCCATTCTCTCCAATCAAGCTGCCACCAACATCCTGTAGACTGTGTGTGTGTGTGTGGTCTTCTCCTGGATTTACTGTTTGAACAGCTGTGTTTATGATAGGACTATATGATATTTTAGTAGCCTGAAATAGCATTTTAAAAAGAATGGATGAACACACATTCATCCATTCTGACTGACCTGGTCACCTGGTTGCACACACAACGTACTTTTTCGCTTAAATTTGTATTTACCCGAATAGACATCAAATGTATTTCCGTAGCATTTCCAACTCCACCATAGCTTTGTCACAAAATCTGCTAAATAAAAACACACGGCCTGTCGGCATTTATTATTATTTTCCCGAAACGTACTGTTTCCATCACAGCTGTGGTGATATATATATATATCATATGACTTTATTCCATTTAAACTGTGGATGAAAGCGGATTATTGTTAGCCTATTGAATGCTTGTCATATTAATGAGATCATATTTCATTTTAACCCTAGGTGGCCTCATTGCATGACAACAGTTTATTCATGAAGGAATAATGAAAATGATTTATCATACTATTTGTAAATAACCAATAATATTCTAGCAGGATATAGTGGTGGTCTAACTTTTGTCCATCATGTGAAGTGAAGTGCATCCTCTCAAATCTACCGCGAGAGAGAGAGAGAGCTGCCTGCGCGTCCTGACACACAAACCGCTGTGCCAATAGACGTATGACTATCTAATTAAACTGGTACCACGTAATCCCTCGGACCCCCCTCCCCCTCCTTAAATCCCCTCTACCCTGCACAACTAGCTAAACCCAACTCTCCCTCTCTTATCCCGGTGGAAGCCCGCGCCCTCCCAGCCATTAGCTGCCTCGCTCGGTCTGCTTGTTGTTGTCTCACGGGGGCTTGAGTGTGACGTTGTGACGGTATTATGGTTTTACAGGGCTCCGCCGCAGTAGCAGCATAAGAAGAGGAAGAAGCAAGGACGGTAGCTGTGTGTACCAAGCAGCCAGTCCGGATTCTCTTCCATCTCCCATCTATCGACCGGAGGACGCAGCCAGAGCAAGCCGAGCATTCCTCTCCTCTAGTCCGGTCTCTCGTCCCCCATCGCTACGCTCGGTGATCATCGGCTCGCGGAGCTCTCTGTTTGATAAAGGGTAAGAATTAACCGAATGAATGAATGATGCTTGTTCGCATCTGCCTGAAATATTTATATCGGTTTTTAATAGTTAATGGTTTGACATCGTTGCAGAGGCTCTTTCTGAACTTGAGCTACCTATATCGAATACAACGTATGTTCTCTGAGATGTGCTAAAAGAATAATGTGGCCAAATAAAATATGTTTTTGTCTTGGAAAACCATTATTTTCATTATATAGGCCGAATTATCATTTTTTGATTTTTTTCCTCTGAATTATTATAGAGACTGTGCAATGCTTGGATGGTAACGTTTTCCATATGGCCTAGCTACAATATGCGGCATAAAGCAGATTCATTTCACGATTGCAAAACAACAACCAGATCATAAATATGATTAGCATTTTTATGAATGACGAGCATCTATTGAAATGTGCTCTCGGGTGTGATAACAGAATGGGGGGGGGGGGGGGTGTGACAGTAACAGCCACGATGCGACGCGCTTGGTGTACTCCTCGGAATCTCTCTCTCCCTCTCTCTCTCTTCTTCTCGTCCGATTATCATGTCATGTCTCTCTCTTCTTCTCGTCCGATTATCATGTCATGTCTCTCTCTTCTTCTACCCTCTTCAGACGATGTTATGCTGTTGTTTGGCAATTGTATGATTGTTTCATTGTATAGACTATGGAATGTGGTATATGATGCGCTGTACGGTAGTCTACAGTAGACCGAAGCACAGTGTGTGAACGCAGTGACGTTCAGAATGATGGTGTTAATAATTATACATGTGGCTCACAGTGCTATCTTAATGATTTTCCCCATAGCGGAACGTGTATTTGTTATTCAGCCTATTCTATGTATTTGTTGACAGTGATACGGGCCTGGGTCTATACTGTTGTAGCCTACACAATCTAAATATGGGGGGAAAAAACATTATAATATATATATGCTTCGGCATATACCATTTACATGTTATATGATATAAGCCTTATATCATAGCCTATTCTTGCAAAAGTCGATATAAAACAGCAGAATAGGCTATTTTATCCCATAAATGTGCTCTCGGGTCGCCTTGTCCGTTTACTTCCTCTCTGCCCGTTAAAGCCACGTCAGTAATGTTTTATGAGTCACGTAAAATCCCGGTTTGTATCATTTCATCGATACTTAAGAAAGATGCCGGTAGTGCTTACCGGTAGTTGAGTGGCACCGTAGAGAATTTATGGAGCTGTCACTACCGATAGATGGCGGCCTATTTCATTCCACGCGCTCGTTACGGTGGCCGTTCCACGGTTCCACGGCAGTTACGGTGGCGGTGCATGTGATGAATGTGACTGTATGAGCTGCGAGGAGTGCCATCTGTGGCATATGGGAAAGGAGGTGGATGAAGCTGCCCTTAGACTGATCTATGGTTTGTCTTTTATGCATTGAAATGGTTAATATGACAGCTAGGTGGGACAACCGCATAGCACAGTCATCTCCTATGTGGCCTGATGTACTTCAACAGAGCACTATCTTATCTCCTATGTGGCCTGATGTACTTCAACAGAGCACTATCTTATCTCCTATGTGGCCTGATGTACTTCAACAGAGCACTATCTTATCTCCTATATGTGCAAATTAGGGGTAAGAGCCTTGCTCAAGGGCACATCAACAGATTTTTCACCTTGTCAGCTCAGGTATTCAAACCAGCAAGCTTTCAGTTACTGGTCCAAGGCTCTAACCACCAGTCTACCTGCCGCCCTACACCTGCGCACACACACACACACACACACACACATATGCATGCACACACAAGAGCACACGCACGCACACACACACACACACACACACACACACACACACACACACACACACACACACACACACACACACACACACACACACACACACACACACACACACACACACACACACACACACACACACACACACACACACACACACACACACACACACACACACACACAATCACTCACTCTTGCCAAGCAGCCGCTCCACATCTCCCACTCTACCAGGGCTCTCTCTCTCTTCGTGTAAGCCCCATGACAGAAGACCTTGGCTTGGCTAGAGAGGAAGCTTAGCCAGCCCTCCCTCTGGTACAGCACTCTGCTTGTGGATCTATGGCTGACATGATGGATGAGTTTGGTAGTGGGGTGTCTTGTTGGGTGCTTTGAACTTGAAAAGGGTAAACACAGTTGGAGTCACTAGCAGGTACATTTGAGTTCATCTAGAAGAAAAAGAAACGCACACCTATTTAGGTGAGGTGCTGGCTAGCGGAGTAGAACACTTGAAAATAAAGGAGAGCCGCACACTCTAGGAGCTCAGATGCAAACATTGTATTACCAACGTTTCGAAATCCAAGCTGTCTTCATCAGGGTATGAAGACAGCTTGGCTGTCGAAACGTTGGATATCATTTTTTTGCATCTGAGCTCCTAGAGTATGCGGCTCTCCTTTATTTTCACATTTGAGTTAATGCCATAAAAAGAGAAGTTCTCACTACGTTGCTCAAAGTTCCCGTTTTTTAAATTGAAAAGCAAACATTTCAGTCTACCAGCCGATGTTTCAATTAAAATAAAATATTAGATTTTAACTTAAACTAGACACTTTTTTGCAAGCGAGCGAGGTGTGGGGACTCCTACTGTAAAATAGACATAGTAATACTGCTCTTGTCATTGGCTGTACGGGGGCAGATGGGAGCAGGTCCTCGCTGTTCTGCCGCTATGATCAGATTGTCAAAAATGGACGGATACAACCTTGAAACTACTGATCATGACAAGGAAGGGGGGACGGGACGGGGACGGGACGGAGACGGGACAGGGGGGACGGGACGGGGACGGGACGGAGACGGGACAGGGGGGACGGGACAGGGGGGACGGGACGGGGACGGGACTGGGGAGACGGGACAGGGGGGACTCCTGGACAACAGTTGTGATTGTCTATTCCATATTGTTAATTTTACTTTGACCTGTCCTGTTTTTAGGATCTGTTGTTTGATCCCTGCATGTGTGGTTCCCACTGTGAAGCATGGAGGAGGAAGTGTGATGGAGTGTCGGGTGCTTTGCTGATGACACTGTCAGTGATTGGTTTAGAACTCAAGGCACACTTAACCAGCATGGCTACCACAGCATTAGTCAGGCTGATTGAGGTAGTATGTACATGTAGATATGGTTAAAGTGACTATGCATATATGATGAACAGAGAGTAGCAGTAGCGTAAAAAGAGGGGTTGGCGGGTGGCGGGACACAATGCAGATAGCCCGGTTAGCCAATGTGCGGGAGCACTGGTTGGTCGGCCCAATTGAGGTAGTATGTACATGAATGTATAGTTAAAGTAACTATGCATATATGATAAACAGAGAGTAGCAGCAGCGTAAAAAGAGGGTTGGGGGGGGGGGGGGGGGGGGGGGCACACAATGCAAATAGTCCGGGTAACCATTTGATTACCTGTTCAGGAGTCTTATGGCTTGGGGGTAAAAACTGTTGAGAAGTCTTTTTGTCCTAGACTTGGCACTCCGGTACCGCTACCGTCCAACACTCTAACCACTAGGCTACCTGAACACACTTTCATCCAAACCAACACCTGGTCAGTAGCAAGGTTTCCATCCAATTGGAGACAGGATTTTCATCTGGATATTCTAGAATCTGCATAAAGAAAATATGAGCATTTTCCCATCAGTGGTGTTTCCCAGCCCGGACTCCCGTGACAAATACAAATAATTGCGTGATGACGTGATGCACACACAACGTACTTTTTCGCGTAAGTTTTTATTTACCGAATACACATCAAAAGTTCAATGTGTTTCCATAGCAACTATCATAGCATGTCCAACTCTACTCATAGCTTTGTCACAAAAACTGTTGCGTTAAATAGCAAATGCGCCTACTCTGTTCTTGACACGTGAGTTGTAGCCAAAATCTCTCTCGACAGTGCGGGTAGGCACGGGTAAACGTAAACTAGTCTACATGGTGAGATTATTGTGGATAAGAGCGAGAAATGTTTCATTATAACGGCAGTCAAACATCGATCATCATGTCACCAGAATAAGACCCTCGATATTTACTGGAAATGAGTACACACCATCCCATCGCATGACACCAAGTTTATTTGGATATGATGGTTGTTAAATCAATAATTGCCCTTTAAGTGTTTCCACCGCCATTTCTCAAATTAATTCATTTTATCGACACAAAAATATCCCAACATGTTAAACAAACACACGGTATTTTCCCGAAATGTACTGTTTCCATCACAGCTGTGGTGATTTATATATATATATATTTATATATATATATATATATATATATACTGTATATTATATGACTTTATTCCATAAAAACTGTGGATGAAACCTGATTGTTGTTAGCCTATTGAATGTGTATCACATGCTGCAGCGATACGTCATCCCATCTGGTTTGCGCTTAGTGGGACTATCATTTGTTTTTCAAAAAGGACAATGACCCAAAACACACCTCCAGGCTGTAACCGCTATTTGACCTGGAAGGAGAGTGATGGTGCTGCATCAGATGACCTGACCTCCACAATCACCCGACCTCAACCCAATTGAGATGGTTTTGGATGAGTTGGACCGCAGAGTAAAGGAAAAGCAGTCAACAAGTGCTCAGCATATGTGGGAACTTCTTCAAGACTGTTGGAAAAGCATTCCAGGTGACTACCTCATGAAGCTGGTTGAGTGAATGCCAAGAGTGTGCAAAGCTGTCATCAAGGCAAAGGGTGGCTACTTGGAAGAATCTAAAATATATTTCTATTTGTTTAGCACTTTTTTGGTTACAACATGATTCCATATGTGTTATTTCATAGTTTTGTTGTCTTCGCTATTATTCTACAATGTAGAAAGTAGTAAAAATAAAGAAAAATCCTTGAATGAGTAGGTGTATCTAATCTTTTGACTTCTACTGTATATCAATAAAAATAATTGTATTTGTTTAGATGAGAGCCAAACACTGATAAATAGGCATAAACGCATCATTACACTATTGTCTTTCTAAATTAAATCAACCTCTTCACCCTCCTTATCATTCAGTTAGGCCTCATTTAAATTACATTGTGAAGAAGGTGGACAATTATTGCCCATTCTTCCAATTGTCATTCATTCAGTGAGGAGAGAGAGACGCATTAGCGCCTGGCTGGGTACCAACGTCCTACAGCACATTGTCTTGGAGCCTGGCTAGGTACCAACATCCTACAGAACATTATCTTGGAGCCTGGCTGGGTACCAACGTCCTACAGAACATTGTCTTGGAGCCTGGCTGGGTACCAACGTCCTACAGCACATTGTCTTGGAGCCTGGCTGGGTACCAACGTCCTACAGAACATTATCTTGGAGCCTGGCTGGGTACCAACGTCCTACAGCACATTGTCTTGGAGCCTGGCTGGGTACCAACGTCCTACAGCACATTGTCTTGGTGCCTGGCTGGGTACCAACGTCCTACAGCACATTGTCTTGGAGCCTGGCTGGGTACCAACATCCTACAGAACATTATCTTGGAGCCTGGCTGGGTACCAACGTCTTACAGAACATTATCTTGGAGCCTGGCTGGGTACCAACGTCCTACAGAACATTATCTTGGAGCCTGGCTGGGTACCAACGTCCTACAGAACATTATCTTGGAGCCTGGCTGGGTACCAACGTCCTACAGAACATTGTCTTGGAGCCTGGCTGGGTACCAACATCCTACAGAACATTGTCTTGGCAGGTTAAGTTGGGTACCAACATCCTACAGAACATTGTCTTGGCAGGTTAAGTTGGGTACCAACGTCCTACAGAACATTGTCTTGGCAGGTTAAGTTGGGTACCAACATCCTACAGAACATTGTCTTGGCAGGTTAAGTTGGGAAAGTTTAAAAAAACAGACCAGGTACAAAGGCTCCAAATACTTTTCTGTTTGTGATTTAAAAATTAGGACAAATTAGCTTTTTAAAATACAAACATTTAGGAAAAGTCAGGGGAGGAACATGACATAAGGATTTTTTTGTATTTAAAAATCAAACATCAGTGGCTGTTGGCCTATGGCAGTTAAAGTGTTAAACTACTAGCACACAGCTCAGACACCCATGAATACCCCACAAGACTTGCCATCAGAGATCGCTTCACAGTCCCCAAGTCCAGAACAGACTATGGGAGGCACACAGTACTACATAGAGCCATGACTACATGGAACTCTATTCCACATCAGGTAACTGACGCAGCAGTAGAATTAGATTTAAAAAAACAGATAAAAATAGACCTTATGGAACAGAGGGACTGTGAAGAGACACACACGTAACATAAACACTATACACACACATAACATACACACTATACACACACATAACATAAACACTATACACACACATAACATACACACTATACACACACGTAACATACACACTATACACACACATAACATACACACTATACACACACGTAACATACACACTATACACACACATAACATACACACTATACACACACGTAACATACACACTATACACACACATAACATACACACTATACACACACATAACATACACACTATTCACACACGTAACATACACACTATACACACACGTAACATACACACTATTCACACACATAACATAAACACTATACACACACATAACATACACACTATACACACACATAACATACACACTATTCACACACGTAACATACACACTATACACACACGTAACATACACACTATTCACACACATAACATAAACACTATACACACACATAACATAAACACTATACACACACACATAACATACACACTATACACACACATAACATAAACACTATACACACACACTATATACACACTATGCACACACGTAACATACACACAATACACACACGTAACATACACTCTATACACACACAGAGAGAACACAGAGGTAGAGAGAAGAAGAGAGAGAGTACACAGCGGTAGAGAGAGAGAGAGAGACAGACAGACAGAGAGAGAGACAGAGAGAGAGAGGTAGAGAGAGAGACAGAGAGAAAGACACAGAGAGAGAGAGAGAGAGAGAGGTATAGAGAGAGAGGTAGAGGTAGACAGAGAGAGAGGTATAGAGAGAGGTAGAGAGAGAGACAGAGAGAAAGACACAGAGAGAGAGAGAGAGAGAGAGGGGAGAGGTAGAGACAGAAGTGCATTTCCTACTACACTGTGACAAATACTCAGACCTAAGAGCATATTTCTTTCCCAAAATTATAATTCAATACAAAGAATTTGAAACTATAAAAGATGAAGAAAAATTCAAATATTTATTGGGTGAAAAGCCAAAATGTGCAGTTTTGGCAGCCAAATATGTGTCCTCCTGCCACAGCCTGAGGGACAGCCAGTGAAAAATGCAAAGTAACGTTGATAATATTTCCCATTTAGCTTAGTTTTGTTTTGTCTTTCGTACCAGGTCATGTGTCTTCTCAGTCATGTTGACACTGGTCTACTACTGTTGCTTTAATGTATTGTTGTTCTGATTAATATTGTTGTTGTAGCTGTTATTAATGGTAATCCCATGTCCACTACTACTATTATTATTGCTGTTAATCCCACCATTTATTTATATATAAATATATATATATTTTGTGTATATATATACATATATATTTTATTTAAATTTTTCGATATGTATACTTTGACAATGTAAGTAATAATAACTTGCCATGTCAATAAAGTCAATTGAATTGAATTGAATTGAATTGAATTGAGAGAGAGAGAGAGAGAGAGAGAGAGAGAGAGAGAGAGAGAGAGAGAGAGGTATAGAGAGAGGTAGAGAGAGAGAGGTATAGAGAGAGAGGTAGAGAGAGAGAGGTAGAGAGAGACAGGTAGAGAGAGACAGGTAGCGAGAGAGAGGTAGAGGTAACAGAGAGAGGTAGAGAGAGACAGGTAGAGAGAGACAGGTAGAGGGAGAGGGGTAGAGAGTTAGGTAGAGGTAACCGATATGAGATAACAGAGTCAGATTGGAATAGCAGGGGGCTCTGACCACACAAATAATCTGAGAGAAATAAGAACAATGAAAATTAGGAAGAGAGGAGAAGAAAGTGACTGTCTGCAAGGTGGAGAGAATGTGAGAGTGAGAGTAAGAGAGAGAAATGGAGAGAATTAGAGAGAGAGAGAGAGAGAGAGAGAGAGAGAGAGAGAGAGAGAGAGAGAGAGAGAGAGAGAGAGAGGGAAGCTAGTTCACTACACTGTAGGTGTACACCCACTCTACTCAGGTTAAGGCATTGTTACTCGCCCCTGCAATGTCAAACACACACCACGCAACATACACGCACACACACACACAGAATCCATCTCTCTCTGTCCTTTTCTCCTTGGAAACGTACATCTCAATACTCATAGCCCTTTTTCCTCTCTTCTGTCTGAAATTATATGAAAACACAGGTGACAGGTGAAAGCAACCAATGCTGGGTTAAAATACGATTATGTTATTGTTTATTTCACTTTTGTTTATTATCTACTTCACTTGCTTTGCCAATAAAGCCCCTTGAATAGAATGGAATTCAGAGCGAGAGAGTGAGAGAGCAAGAAAGAGAGAAAGAGAGAGAGAGGGATAGGGAGAGAGAGTGAGAGAGTGATAGGGAAAGAGAGAAAGAGAGAGATTGATAGGGAGAGAGAGAGTGTTAGGAAAAGAGAGAGAGAGAGAGATTGATATAGAGAGAGAGAGTGTTAGGGAAAGAGAGAGAGAGAGTGATAGGGAAAGAGAGAGAGAGAGAGATTGATAGGGAGAGAGAGAGAGAGCGTGATATGGAAAGAGAGAGAGTGATAGGGAAGAGAGAGAGAGTGATAGGGAAAGAGAGAGAGTGATAGGGAGAGAGAGTGAGAAAGAGAGAGAGTGATAGGGAAAGAGAGAGAGTGATAGGGAAAGAGAGAGAGAGAGAAAGAGTGAAAGAGAGAGAGAGAGAGAAAGAGTGATAGGGAGAGAGAGAGTGAGAAAGAGTGAGGCAGAGAGAGAGAGTGAGTCGTGAGTGAGTGATATATCTATATACAGTTGAGACTGAAAGCAACCCTGGCGTCCAGCAAATACAGAACAGATTAGTACAGGCTGAAGCAGTGTGTTGTGGGAAAGGACTCCCAGCTAGCTAGTGTCTATCTCTCAGCTCAGCCCTCTCAGTGACAAACACACACAGAGCCACATGATATCTGGTGAAGGGGAAATTCTCGCTGAGTGGGCCTTTCTGATGAAAGTCGGGGGTGGTGTGGTGTGTGGTGTGTGTGTGTGTGTGTGTGTGTGTGTGTGTGTGTGTGTGTGTGTGTGTGTGTGTGTGTGTGTGTGTGTGTGTGTGTGTGTGTGTGTGTGTGTGTGTGTGTGTGTGTGTGTGTGTTGTTTTAGCGGTTAGATCAGCTTTAATACTGCAGATTGTAGCTTCCATCAATGTTATTGTCTTCTTCATATCCAATCCCCCGTATACTTTTTTTGGACACACCTACTCATTCAAGGGTTTTTCTTTATTTTTACTATTTTCTACTTTGTAGAATAATAGTGAAGACATCAACACCAGGAAATAACACATCCCAGTGACCGGCAGACCACTCCCAGACCCCCCGAGAGTCCAGGACCCCCGAGAGACCAGGACCCCCCGAGAGACCAGAACCCCCCGAGATACCAGAACCCCCCGAGAGACCAGAACCCCCCGAGATACCAGGACCCCCCGAGAGACCAGGACCCCCCGAGAGACCAGAACCCCCCGAGAGACCAGAACCCCCCGAGAGACCAGAACCCCCCGAGAGACCAGGACCCCCCGAGAGACCAGAACCCCCCGAGAGACCAGAACCCCCCGAGAGACCAGAACCCCCCGAGAGACCAGAACCCCCCGAGAGACCAGGACCCCCCGAGAGACCAGGACCCACCGAGAGACCAGGACCCCCCGAGAGACCAGTTCCCCCACAAACAATCATAAACTCAGATGGTTGACAGTTGTTCCAGCCCAACTCAAGAAAGGACTTGATTTACGAACGCTATACAGTTCAAGCTGTTTGAGAAGGCTATAGGAACGCTATAGGAACGCTATACAAACGCTATACGAACGCTATACAGTTCAAGCTGTTTGAGAAGGCTATAGGAACGCTATACGAACGCTATACAGTTCAAGCTGTTTGAGAAGGCATATGACACGAGGCTAAATTGAGCAAAAACGGGCAAAAATTGGGAGATTTGATTGTTAGGTCCTAGGTGATGGAGATCAGATAAACCCCCTTCCCCTGCTGGTCCACCGTTGTGACCATTTCCCCAAGAATCTCGGTGCAGTCAGACCTTGGGAAGTTAGCATAGCAGACTAGATGTCTATAATGTGTGAAGTTAGCATAGCAGACTAGATGTCTATAATGTGGGAAGTTAGCATAGCAGACTAGATGTCTATAATGTGTGAAGTTAGCATAGCAGACTAGACATCTATAATGTGTGAAGTTAGCATAGCAGACTAGATGTCTATAATGTGTGAAGTTAGCATAGCAGACTAGATGTCTATAATGTGTGAAGTTAGCATAGCAGACTAGACATCTATAATGTGGGAAGTTAGCATAACAGACTAGATGTCTATAATGTGTGAAGTTAGCATAGCAGACTAGACATCTATAATGTGGGAAGTTAGCATAGCAGACTAGATGTCTATAATGTGTGAAGTTAGCATAGCAGACTAGACATCTATAATGTGGGAAGTTAGCATAGCAGACTAGATGTCTATAATGTGGGAAGTTAGCATAGCAGACTAGATGTCTATAATGTGGGAAGTTAGCATAGCAGACTAGATGTCTATAATGTGGGAAGTTAGCATAGCAAACTAGATGTCTATAATGTGCGAAGTTAGCATAGCAGACTAGATGTCTATAATGTGTGAAGTTAGCATAGCAGACTAGACATCTATAATGTGGGAAGTTAGCATAGCAGACTAGATGTCTATAATGTGGGAAGTTAGCATAGCAGACTAGACGTCTATAATGTGTGAAGTTAGCATAGCAGACTAGATGTCTATAATGTGGGAAGTTAGCATAGCAGACTAGACATCTATAATGTGTGAAGTTAGCATAGCAGACTAGACATCTATAATGTGTGAAGTTAGCATAGCAGACTAGATGTCTATAATGTGTGAAGTTAGCATAGCAGACTAGATGTCTATAATGTGTGAAGTTAGCATAGCAGACTAGATGTCTATAATGTGTGAAGTTAGCATAGCAGACTAGACATCTATAATGTGTGAAGTTAGCATAGCAGACTAGATGCCTATAATGTGTGAAGTTAGCATAGCAGACTAGACATCTATAATGTGGGAAGTTAGCATAGCAGACTAGATGTCTATAATGTGGGAAGTTAGCATAGCAGACTAGATGCCTATAATGTGTGAAGTTAGCATAGCAGACTAGATGTCTATAATGTGGGAAGTTAGCATAGCAGACTAGACATCTATAATGTGTGAAGTTAGCATAGCAGACTAGATGTCTATAATGTGGGAAGTTAGCATAGCAGACTAGACATCTATAATGTGGGAAGTTAGCATAGCAGACTAGATGTCTATAATGTGTGAAGTTAGCATAGCAGACTAGATGTCTATAATGTGTGAAGTTAGCATAGCAGACTAGACATCTATAATGTGGGAAGTTAGCATAGCAGACTAGACATCTATAATGTGGGAAGTTAGCATAGCAGACTAGACATCTATAATGTGGGAAGTTAGCATAGCAGACTAGATGTCTATAATGTGTGAAGTTAGCATAGCAGACTAGATGTCTATAATGTGTGAAGTTAGCATAGCAGACTAGACATCTATAATGTGGGAAGTTAGCATAGCAGACTAGATGTCTATAATGTGGGAAGTTAGCATAGCAGACTAGATGCCTATAATGTGTGAAGTTAGCATAGCAGACTAGATGTCTATAATGTGGGAAGTTAGCATAGCAGACTAGACATCTATAATGTGTGAAGTTAGCATAGCAGACTAGATGTCTATAATGTGGGAAGTTAGCATAACAGACTAGACATCTATAATGTGTGTTAGCATAGCAGACTAGACATCTATAATGTGGGAAGTTAGCATAGCAGACTAGACATCTATAATGTGTGAAGTTAGCATAGCAGACTAGATGTCTATAATGTGTGAAGTTAGCATAGCAGACTAGACATCTATAATGTGGGAAGTTAGCATAGCAGACTAGATGTCTATAATGTGGGAAGTTAGCATAGCAGCCTAGACGTCTATAATGTGTGAAGTTAGCATAGCAGACTAGATGTCTATAATGTGTGAAGTTAGCATAGCAGACTAGATGTCTATAATGTGTGAAGTTAGCATAGCAGACTAGATGTCTATAATGTGTGAAGTTAGCATAGCAGCCTAGACGTCTATAATGTGTGAAGTTAGCATAGCAGACTAGATGTCTATAATGTGTGAAGTTAGCATAGCAGCCTAGACGTCTATAATGTGTGAAGTTAGCATAGCAGACTAGATGTCTATAATGTGTGAAGTTAGCATAGCAGCCTAGACGTCTATAATGTGTGAAGTTAGCATAGCAGACTAGATGTCTATAATGTGGGAAGTTAGCATAGCAGTAATAACTGCAGGGTTCCAGTGTTTTCCTACTGACTTGTGTTTTGTAATAGCATGCTCTTTCATTTATTTGGGAGCTTAGTTCTGGATCTACCCATTTGAAATTGCTGAAGCTGACAACATTTTGGACTAGTCTTTAACAACATATATTTATCCTAAGCAGACAATCCTGGTGAAATATATATGCCAGTCGCCACCGAGCTGTATGAAGTAACTAGTAAGTCAGATTCTGTGTGAATTCACACATTATAGATGTCTAGTCTGCTATGCTAACTTCACACATTATAGACATCTAGTCTGCTATGCTAACTTCCCATATTATAGACATCTAGTCTGCTATGCTAACTTCCCATATTATAGACATCTAGTCTGCTATGCTAACTTCCCACATTATAGACATCTAGTCTGCTATGCTAACTTCCCACATTATAGATGTCTAGTCTGCTATGCTAACTTCACACATTATAGATGTCTAGTCTGCTATGCTAACTTCACACATTATAGACATCTAGTCTGCTATGCTAACTTCCCATATTATAGACATCTAGTCTGCTATGCTAACTTCCCATATTATAGACATCTAGTCTGCTATGCTAACTTCCCACATTATAGACATCTAGTCTGCTATGCTAACTTCACACATCTAAGTCAGAGTCAAGATAGTTATTTTTTGTGGGCAGAATAGAGGGAAAATCCTCTTCTAACATGCTTCCAGTCAACGCTAGTTAGCATTGGCTCACAAAACGCTAACTTCTTTTAAATTGGACACAGAGACATCAAAATGGTTTCCACGAGTTCATCTGACTCTGGGGAAATATCCCTTTAATGTCACATCAACGTTAATGTGATGAGACTTTTAGTCAATGCTCAGACCTCTTTAACCAGGAAGATCTCTCTCTCTCTCTCTCTCGCTCTCTCTCTCACACTCTGCCCCACCCCCTCTCTCTGCACCCCCCCTATCTCTCTCTGCACCCCCCCTCTATCTCTCTCGCTCTGTCTCTGCTCCCCCCTCTCTCTCTCTGCACCCCCCTCTGTCTCTCTCTCTCTCTCAGCATCCCCCTTCTATCTCTCTCTCTCTCTCTCTCTCTCTCTCTCTCTCTCTCTTACTCTCTGAAGTTTGGTTTTTGAGTCACACACATTTTGTGAAGTAATTTATAAATGAGAGGGTGTGGGAAGGTGAACATAATTTATGTTAAGGTTGGTCTTCACAGGGGTGGATGAAACATGTATAAATAGAATTTGAGAAAGAGGGAGGCAGAGGGAGAGGTAGAACAACATATTTATATATAAATTCAGCATAAAAAGAAACATCCCTCTTTCAGGACCCTGTCTTTCAAAGATAATTTGTAAAATCCAAATCTTATCACAGATCTTCACTGTGAAGGATTTAACACAGTCTCCCATGCTTGTTCAATGAACCATAAACAATTAATGAACATGCACCTGTGGAACGGTCGTTAAGACACTAACAGCTTACAGACGGTAGGCAATTAAGGTCATAGTTATGAAAACTTAGGACACTAAAGAGGCCCTTCTACTGACTTTGAAAAACACCAAAAGAAAGATGCCCAGGGTCCCTACTCATCTGTGTGAACGTGCCTTAGGCATGCTGCAAAGAGGCATGAGGACTGCCGATGTGGCCAGGGCAATAAATTGCAATGTCCTTACTGTGACACCTAAGACAGCGCTACAGGGAGACAGGATAGACAGCTGATCATCCTCGCAGTGGCAGACCACGTGTAACAACACCTGCACAGGATCGGTACATCCGAACATCACACCTGCGGGACAGGTACAGGATGGCAACAACAACTGCCTGAGTTGGACCAGGAACGCACAATCCCTCCATCAGTGCTCAGACTGTCCGCAATAGGCTGAGAGAGGCTGGACTGAGGGCTTGTAGGCAGGTCCTCACCAGACATCACCGGCAACAACGTCTCCTATGGGCACTAACCCACCGTCGCTGGACCAGACAGGACTGGCAATAAGTGCTCTTCACTGACGAGTTGCGGTTTTGTCTCATCAGGGTTGATGGTCGGATTCTCGTTTATCGTCGAAGGAATGAGCGTTACACCGAGGCCTGTACTCTGGAGCGGGATCGATTTAGAGGTGGAGGGTCTGTCATGGTCTGGGACGGTTTGTCACAGCATCATCGGATTGAGCTTGTTGTCATTGCAGGCAATCTCAACGCTGTGCGTTACAGGGAAGACATCCTCCTCCCTCTTGTGGTACCCTTCCTGCAGGCTCATCCTGACATGACCCTCCAGCATGACAATGCCACCAGCCATACTGCTCGTTCTGTGCGTGATTTCCTGCAAGACAGGAATGTCAGTGTTCTGCCATGGCCAGCGAAGAGCCCGGATCTCAATCCCATTGAGCACGTCTGGGACCTGTTGGATCGGAGGGTGAGGGCTAGGGCCATTCCCCCCAGAAATGTCCGGGAACTTGCAGGTGCCTTGGTGGAAGAGTGGGGTAACATCTCACAGCAAGAACCGGCAAATCTGGTGCAGTCCATGAGGAGGAGATGCACTGCAGGACTTAATGCAGCTGGTGGCCACACCAGATACTTACTGTTACTTTTGATTTTGACCCCCCCTTTGTTCAGGGACACATTATTCCATTTCTGTTAGTCACATGTCTGTGGAACTTGTTCAGTTTGTGTCTCAGTTATTGAATCTTGTTATGTTCATACAAATATTTACACGTGTTAAGTTTGCTGAAAATTAACGCAGTTGACAGTGAGAGGACGTTTCTTTTTTAGCTGAGTGTATATATATATATATATATAAAGAGAGAGAGTGAGATTGGAGGAGGGGTGTGTGGTTCTGACAGTGTGAAGGTTAGCAGGGCTGTTGGCGGTTAGGCTGTTTTCCAGCTCTCTGATGAGCAGAGCTTCCTGTTCCTGTTCCTGTTCCTGTTACTACTGTATGCTACCTCTCAGCCCTCCTCATCACCTCTCCTTCAGGCCTCTCTCCCCTCTCTCCCCTCTAACACCTCATCATCACCTCTCCTTCAGGCCTCTCTCCCCTCTCTCCCCTCTAACACCTCATCACCTCTCCTTCAGGCCTCTCTCCCCTCTATCCCTCCTCATCACCTCTCCTTCAGGCCTCTCTCCCCTCTATCCCTCCTTATCACCTCTCCTTCAGGCCTCTCTCCCCTCTAACATCTCATCACCTCTCCTTCAGGCCTCTCTCCCCTCTATCCCTCCTCATCACCTCTCCTTCAGGCCGCTCTCTCCTCTATCCCTCCTTATCACCTCTCCTTCAGACCTCTCTCCCCTCTAACACCTCATCACCTCTCCTTCAGACCTGTCTCCCCTCTAACATCTCATCACCTCTCCTTCAGACCTGTCTCCCCTCTAACATCTCATCACCTCTCCTTCAGACCTCTCTCCCCTCTAACACCTCATCACCTCTCCTTCAGACCTCTCTCCCATCTATCCCTCCTTATCACCTCTCCTTCAGACCTCTCTCCCCTCTAACACCTTATCACCTCTCCTTCAGACCTCTCTCCCCTCTAACACCTCATCACCTCTCCTTCAGACCTCTCTCCCATCTATCCCTCCTTATCACCTCTCCTTCAGGCCTCTCTCCCCTCTAACACCTCATCACCTCTCCTTCAGACCTCTCTCCCATCTATCCCTCCTCATCACCTCTCCTTCAGGCCTCTCTCCCCTCTATCCCTCCTCATCACCTCTCCTTCAGACCTCTCTCCCATCTATCCCTCCTTATCACCTCTCCTTCAGACCTCTCTCCCATCTATCCCTCCTCATCACCTCTCCTTCAGGCCTCTCTACCCTCACCTCTCCATCAGGCCTCTCTCCCCTCTATCACCTCATCACCACCTCTCCTTCAGGCCTCTCTCCCCTCTCTCCCCTCTAACACCTCATCACCACCTCTCCTTCAGGCCTCTCTCCCCTCTATCCCTCCTTATCACCTCTCCTTCAGACCTCTCTCCCCTCTATCCCTCCTTATCACCTCTCCTTCAGACCTCTCTCCCCTCTAACACCTCATCACCTCTCCTTCAGGCCTGTCTCCCCTCTATCCCTCCTCATCACCTCTCCTTCAGGCCTGTCTCCCCTCTAACACCTCATCACCTCTCCTTCAGACCTCTCTCTCTCCCCTCTCTGTTCTCCTTGACCTGAATAATAAGTATGGGCTGCCAGAATAACTACCATTCTCATCTGGTGAGCAGAGTGTGTGTGTGTGTGTGTGTGTGTGTGTGTGTGTGTGTGTGTGTGTGTGTGTGTGTGTGTGTGTGTGTGTGTGTGTGTGTGTGTGTGTGTGTGTGTGTGTGTGTGTGTGTGTGTGTGTGTGTGTGTGTGTGTGTGTGTGTGTGTGTGTGTGTGTGTGTGTGTGTGTGTGTGTGTGTGAATGCCTCGGGACCAGAGCTAAAATACACCCCTGTGCCTCGAAAGTCTCCCACCTGATAGGCCTCGGTGAGAGGTTCCCCCTTTTAGACAAACAGCTACATGCAGACCACTGAACCAGAAACACAGCTACATGCTGACCACTTAACCAGAAACACAGCTACATGCTGACCACTTAACCAGAAACACAGCTACATGCTGACCACTTAACCAGAAACACAGCTACATGCTGACCACTTAACCAGAAACACAGCTACATGCTGACCACTTAACCAGAAACACAGCTACATGCTGACCACTTAACCAGAAACACAGCTACATGCTGACCACTTAACCAGAAACACAGACCACTTAACCAGAAACACAGCTACATGCTGACCACTTAACCAGAAACACAGGTACATGCTGACCACTTAACCAGAAACACAGCTACATGCAGACCACTTAACCAGAAACACAGACCACTTAACCAGAAACACAGCTACATGCTGACCACTTAACCAGAAACACAGCTACATGCTGACCACTTAACCAGAAACACAGCTACATGCTGACCACTTAACCAGAAACACAGCTACATGCTGACCACTTAACCAGAAACACAGACCACTTAACCAGAAACACAGCTACATGCTGACCACTTAACCAGAAACACAGCTACATGCTGACCACTTAACCAGAAACACAGCTACATGCTGACCACTTAACCAGAAACACAGCTACATGCTGACCACTTAACTAGAAACACAGACCACTTAACCAGAAACACAGCTACATGCTGACCACTTAACCAGAAACACAGCTACATGCTGACCACTTAACCAGAAACACAGCTACATGCTGACCACTTAACCAGAAACACAGACCACTTAACCAGAAACACAGCTACATGCTGACCACTTAACCAGAAACACAGCTACATGCAGACCACTGAACCAGAAACACAGCTACATGCTGACCACTTAACCAGAAACACAGCTACATGCAGACCACTTAACCAGAAACACAGCTACATGCTGACCACTTAACCAGAAACACAGCTACATGCTGACCACTTAACCAGAAACACAGCTACATGCTGACCACTTAACCAGAAACACAGCTACATGCTGACCACTTAACCAGAAACACAGACCACTTAACCAGAAACACAGCTACATGCTGACCACTGAACCAGAAACACAGCTACATGCTGACCACTTAACCAGAAACACAGACCACTTAACCAGAAACACAGCTACATGCTGACCACTTAACCAGAAACACAGCTACATGCTGACCACTTAACCAGAAACACAGCTACATGCTGACCACTTAACCAGAAACACAGACCACTTAACCAGAAACACAGACCACTTAACCAGAAACACAGCTACATGCTGACCACTTAACCAGAAACACAGCTACATGCTGACCACTTAACCAGAAACACAGCTACATGCTGACCACTTAACCAGAAACACAGCTACATGCTGACCACTTAACCAGAAACACAGCTACATGCTGACCACTTAACCAGAAACACAGCTACATGCTGACCACTTAACCAGAAACACAGACCACTTAACCAGAAACACAGCTACATGCTGACCACTTAACCAGAAACACAGCTACATGCTGACCACTTAACCAGAAACACAGCTACATGCTGACCACTTAACCAGAAACACAGCTACATGCTGACCACTTAACCAGAAACACAGCTACATGCTGACCACTTAACCAGAAACACAGCTACATGCTGACCACTTAACTAGTAACACAGCTACATGCAGACCACTTAACCAGAAACACAGCTACACGCTGACCACTTAACCAGAAACACAGCTACATGCTGAACACTGAACCAGAAACACAGACCACTTAACCAGAAACACAGACCACTTAACCAGAAACACAGCTACATGCTGACCACTTAACCAGAAACACAGCTACACGCTGACCACTTAACCAGAAACACAGCTACATGCTGACCACTTAACTAGTAACACAGCTACATGCAGACCACTTAACCAGAAACACAGACCACTTAACCAGAAACACAGCTACATGCTGACCACTTAACCAGAAACACAGCTACATGCTGACCACTTAACCAGAAACACAGCTACATGCTGACCACTTAACCAGAAACACAGCTACATGCTGACCACTTAACCAGAAACACCGCTACATGCAGACCACTTAAGCAGAAACACAGACCACTTAACCAGAAACACAGCTACATGCTGACCACTTAACCAGAAACACAGCTACATGCTGACCACTTAACCAGAAACACAGCTACATGCTGACCACTTAACCAGAAACACAGCTACATGCTGACCACTTAACCAGAAACACAGCTACATGCTGACCACTTAACCAGAAACACAGCTACATGCTGACCACTTAACCAGAAACACAGACCACTTAACCAGAAACACAGCTACATGCTGACCACTTAACCAGAAACACAGCTACATGCTGACCACTTAACCAGAAACACAGCCACATGCAGACCACTTAACCAGAAACACAGACCACTTAACCAGAAACACAGCTACATGCAGACCACTTAACCAGAAACACAGCTACATGCTGACCACTTAACCAGAAACACAGCTACATGCTGACCACTTAACCAGAAACACAGCTACATGCTGACCACTTAACCAGAAACACAGCTACATGCTGACCACTTAACCAGAAACACAGCTACATGCTGACCACTTAACCAGAAACCAGCTACATGCTGACCACTTAACCAGAAACACAGCTACATGCAGACCACTTAACCAGAAACACAGCTACATGCTGACCACTTAACCAGAAACACAGCTACATGCTGACCACTTAACCAGAAACACAGCTACATGCTGACCACTTAACCAGAAACACAGCTACATGCTGACCACTTAACCAGAAACACAGCTACATGCTGACCACTTAACCAGAAACACAGACCACTTAACCAGAAACACAGCTACATGCTGACCACTTAACCAGAAACACAGCTACATGCTGACCACTTAACCAGAAAGACAGCTACATGCTGACCACTTAACCAGAAACACAGCTACATGCTGACCACTTAACCAGAAACACAGCTACATGCTGACCACTTAACCAGAAACACAGACCACTTAACCAGAAACACAGCTACATGCTGACCACTTAACCAGAAACACAGCTACATGCTGACCACTTAACCAGAAACACAGCTACATGCTGACCACTTAACCAGAAACACAGCTACATGCAGACCACTTAACCAGAAACACAGCTACACGCTGACCACTTAACCAGAAACACAGCTACATGCTGAACACTGAACCAGAAACACAGACCACTTAACCAGAAACACAGACCACTTAACCAGAAACACAGCTACATGCTGACCACTTAACCAGAAACACAGCTACACGCTGACCACTTAACCAGAAACACAGCTACATGCTGACCACTTAACTAGTAACACAGCTACATGCAGACCACTTAACCAGAAACACAGACCACTTAACCAGAAACACAGCTACATGCTGACCACTTAACCAGAAACACAGCTACATGCTGACCACTTAACCAGAAACACAGCTACATGCTGACCACTTAACCAGAAACACAGCTACATGCTGACCACTTAACCAGAAACACCGCTACATGCAGACCACTTAAGCAGAAACACAGACCACTTAACCAGAAACACAGCTACATGCTGACCACTTAACCAGAAACACAGCTACATGCTGACCACTTAACCAGAAACACAGCTACATGCTGACCACTTAACCAGAAACACAGCTACATGCTGACCACTTAACCAGAAACACAGCTACATGCTGACCACTTAACCAGAAACACAGCTACATGCTGACCACTTAACCAGAAACACAGACCACTTAACCAGAAACACAGCTACATGCTGACCACTTAACCAGAAACACAGCTACATGCTGACCACTTAACCAGAAACACAGCCACATGCAGACCACTTAACCAGAAACACAGACCACTTAACCAGAAACACAGCTACATGCAGACCACTTAACCAGAAACACAGCTACATGCTGACCACTTAACCAGAAACACAGCTACATGCTGACCACTTAACCAGAAACACAGCTACATGCTGACCACTTAACCAGAAACACAGCTACATGCTGACCACTTAACCAGAAACACAGCTACATGCTGACCACTTAACCAGAAACCAGCTACATGCTGACCACTTAACCAGAAACACAGCTACATGCAGACCACTTAACCAGAAACACAGCTACATGCTGACCACTTAACCAGAAACACAGCTACATGCTGACCACTTAACCAGAAACACAGCTACATGCTGACCACTTAACCAGAAACACAGCTACATGCTGACCACTTAACCAGAAACACAGCTACATGCTGACCACTTAACCAGAAACACAGACCACTTAACCAGAAACACAGCTACATGCTGACCACTTAACCAGAAACACAGCTACATGCTGACCACTTAACCAGAAAGACAGCTACATGCTGACCACTTAACCAGAAACACAGCTACATGCTGACCACTTAACCAGAAACACAGCTACATGCTGACCACTTAACCAGAAACACAGACCACTTAACCAGAAACACAGCTACATGCTGACCACTTAACCAGAAACACAGCTACATGCTGACCACTTAACCAGAAACACAGCTACATGCTGACCACTTAACCAGAAACACAGCTACATGCTGACCACTTAACCAGAAACACAGCTACATGCTGACCACTTAACCAGAAACACAGCTACATGCTGACCACTTAACCAGAAACACAGCTACATGCTGACCACTTAACCAGAAACACAGCTACATGCTGACCACTTAACCAGAAACACAGCTACATGCAGACCACTTAACCAGAAACACAGCTACATGCTGACCACTTAACCAGAAACACAGCTACATGCTGACCACTTAACCAGAAACACAGCTACATGCTGACCACTTAACCAGAAACACAGCTACATGCTGACCACTTAACCAGAAACACAGCTACATGCTGACCACTTAACCAGAAACACAGCTACATGCTGACCACTTAACCAGAAACACAGCTACATGCTGACCACTTAACCAGAAACACAGCTACATGCTGACCACTTAACCAGAAACACAGCTACATGCTGACCACTTAACCAGAAACACAGCTACATGCTGACCACTTAACCAGAAACACAGCTACATGCTGACCACTTAACCAGAAACACAGCTACATGCTGACCACTTAACCAGAAACACAGCTACATGCTGACCACTGAACCAGAAACACAGCTACATGCAGACCACTTAACCAGAAACACAGACCACTTAACCAGAAACACAGCTACATGCTGACCACTTAACCAGAAACACAGCTACATGCTGACCACTTAACCAGAAACACAGCTACATGCTGACCACTTAACCAGAAACACAGCTACATGCTGACCACTTAACCAGAAACACAGCTACATGCTGACCACTTAACCAGAAACAAACAGAGACCTATACATGTTGGCATGGTGCTGATCTCACTGATCTCACAACACACTACTACTAGAAGTAGCTGTATGTGTTGAATGTGACTCTTCTGTCTGGCTGTCCACCTCTCAACTCTCCCTTCTCTTAAGCTTTCTGTTTGAGGTTTTCTTCCAGTCAGGACACAGTGGGTTGGCCTCTAATGAGGAGGAGGGGAGGAAGAGGAGGAGGAGGAGGGGAGGAAGAGGAAGTTTAAGGGAGGAAAATTAGGAGGAGGAGAAGGGGAGGAAGAGGAGGTTTAGGGGAGGAAAAGTACGAGGAGGAGAAGGGGAGGAAGAGGAGGTTTAGGGGAGGAAAAGTAGGAGGAGGAGGAGAAAGAGGAGGTTTAGGGGAGGAAGAGGAGGAGGAGGAGGAGGAGGAGAAAGAGGAGGTTTAGGGGAGGAAGAGGAGGAGGAGGAGGGGAGGAAGAGGAGGTTTAGGGGAGGAAGAGGAGGAGGAGGAGGGGAGGAAGAGGAGGTTTAGGGGAGGAAGAGGAGGAGGAGGGGAGGAAGAGGAGGTTTAGGGGAGGAGGAGGAGGAGGGGAGGAAGAGGAGGTTTAAGGGAGGAAAAGTAGGAGGAGGAGGAGGAGAAAGAGGAGGTTTAGGGGAGGAAGAGGAGGAGGAGGAGGAGGAGAAAGAGGAGGTTTAGGGGAGGAAGAGGAGGAGGAGAAGGGGAGGAAGAGGAGGTTTAGGGGAGGAAGAAGAGGAGGAGGATGGGAGGAAGAGGAGGTTTAGGGGAGGAAGAGGAGGAGGAGGAGGGGAGGAAGATGAGGTTTAGGGGAGAAGGAGGAGGAGGAGAAGGGGAGGAAGAGGAGGTTTAGGGGAGGAAGAGGAGGAGGAGGAGGGGAGGAAGAGGAGGTTTAGGGGAGGAAGAGGAGGAGGAGGAGGAGAAGGGGAGGAAGAGGAGGTTTAGGGGAGGAAGAGGAGGTTTAGGGGAGGAAGAGGAGCAGGAGGAGGGGAGGAAGAGGAGGTTTAGGGGAGGAAAAGTAGGAGGAGGTGAGGTGGATAAGAAGGAAGAGGAGGAAAGAAGGAGGAGGAGGTTTAGGGGAGGAGGAGGAGGAGGAGGTGGAGGACGAGGAGGTGGATGAAGAGGAGGAGAAGGAGGAGGGAACGCAGAGGAGGAGAAGGGGAGGAAGAGGAGGTTTAGGGGAGGAAGAGGAGGAGGAGGAGGAGGAGGAGGTGAGGTGGATAAGAAGTAAGAGGAGGAAAGAAGGAGGAGGAGGTTTAGAGGAGGAAGAGTAGGAGGAGGAAGAGGATGTAGAATGGAGATGATGAAGATTGCCCAATCCTTAGTTGCTAGATCAGGGATGGGTTACTCCTCGGGGGCAGGAGGGATGTCACACATCCCTAGCGAACACAGCTGATTAAACTAATTGCATTTTAAGCTGATGATCATGATTAGTTGATTATTGGAGTCGGGTGTGTTAGTGGGACAAAAGTGTGACACTAATCAGGCCCATGAGGACTGGAGTTGTCCATCCCTGTTCTTCATACGTCAATGAACCCATTGATTCTTGAAGAATATAACTTATAAATGTCTCATGAGCTTAGGTCAGCTGTCGTACCCTGTTTTTTTTTACTCCAATGTTTGTAAACAATGTAAATGTAAACAAACAATGTGTAGCCTTAAAACATGATTAAAACTCAAATGTGAATATCATTGATTTTTATTAAAACATTTTATTTCACCTTTATTTAACCAGGTATTTATATATATAACCCTAACCCTAACCCTTTATTTAACCAGGTATTTATATATTATATATATAGCCCTAACCCTTTATTTAACCAGGTATTTATATATTATATATATAGCCCTAACCCTTTATTTAACCAGGTATTTATATATTATATATATAACCCTAACCCTTTATTTAACCAGGTATTTATATATTATATATATAACCCTAACCCTTTATTTAACCAGGTATTTATATATTATATATATAACCCTAACCCTTTATTTAACCAGGTATTTATATATTATATATATAACCCTAACCCTTTATTTAACCAGGTATTTATATATTATATATATAACCCTAACCCTTTATTTAACCAGGTATTTATATATTATATATATAACCCTAACCCTTTATTTAACCAGGTATTTATATATTATATATATAACCCTAACCCTTTATTTAACCAGGTATTTATATATTATATATATCACCCTAACCCTTTATTTAACCAGGTAACCAGGTATTTATATATTATATATATAACCCTAAACCTTTATTAAACCAGGTATTTATATATTATATATATAACCCTAACCCTTTATTTAACCAGGTATTTATATATTATATATATAACCCTAACCTTTTATTTAACCAGGTATTTATATATTATATATATAGCCCTAACCCTTTATTTAACCAGGTATTTATATATTATATATATAGCCCTAACCCTTTATTTAACCAGGTATTTATATATTATATATATAACCCTAACCCTTTATTTAACCAGGTATTTATATATTATATATATAACCCTAACCCTTTATTTAACCAGGTATTTATATATTATATATATAACCCTAACCCTTTATTTAACCAGGTATTTATATATTATATATATAACCCTAACCCTTTATTTAACCAGGTATTTATATATATAACCCTAACCTTTTATTTAACCAGGTATTTATATATTATATATATAACCCTAACCCTTTATTAAACCAGGTATTTATATATTATATATATAACCCTAACCCTTTATTTAACCAGGTATTTATATATTATATATATAACCCTAACCCTTTATTTAACCAGGTATTTATATATTATATATATAACCCTAACCCTTTATTTAACCAGGTATTTATATATTATATATATAACCCTAACCCTTTATTAAACCAGGTATTTATATATTATATATATAACCCTAACCCTTTATTTAACCAGGTAGGCCAGTTGAGAACAAGTTCTCATTTACAACTGCCACCTGGCCAAGATAAAGCAAAGCAGTGCGACACAAACAACAACACAGAGTTACACATAAACAAACGTACGGTCAATAACACAAACAACACAATAACACATGGATGGTCGGTCCTTGTAGCTGTAGCTCTGAGTCGGAATCAGAGAGTGGTTACATTTCTCCAGGCCCATCCCTCAGATTGTTACCAAAACAGAGGTGGGGGGGGGGGGGACACTTTGTAATTGTTTCAATTAAGGAGTCTAGCTTTCAGCTCAGGGGGTTGGTGACAGTTGTGGTTATAGTGGTGGGAGCCAATGAGGGGCATTGCAGGCATTTCAGGGGGAAGAGGAGGGAACTGAAAGCATGGGGAGAAAGATTGAAGAGGCAGCAAATAGGGAGAGTGGAGGAGAGTGGAGAGTGGAGGAGAGGGAGTGTTGTCAGTGTTTGGGAGAGTAGAGGGAGTGTTGTCAGTGTTTGGGGGAGTAGAGGGAGTGTTGTCAGTGTTTGGGAGAGTAGAGGGAGTGTTGTCAGTGTTTGGGAGAGTAGAGGGAGTGTTGTCAGTGTTTGGGAGAGTAGAGGGAGTGTTGTCAGTGTTTGGGGGAGTAGAGGGAGTGTTGTCGGTGTTTGGGAGAGTAGAGGGAGTGTTGTCAGTGTTTGGGAGAGTAGAGGGAGTGTTGTCAGTGGTTGGGGGAGTAGAGGGAGTGTTGTCAGTGTTTGGGAGAGTAGAGGGAGTGTTGTCAGTGTTTGGGAGTGTAGAGGGAGTGTTGCCAGTGTTTGGGAGAGTAGAGGGAGTGTTGTCAGTGTTTGGGAGTGTAGAGGGAGTGTTGTCAGTGTTTGGGAGAGTAGAGGGAGTGTTGTCAGTGGTTGGGGGAGTAGAGGGAGTGTTGTCAGTGTTTGGGAGAGTAGAGGGAGTGTTGTCAGTGTTTGGGAGAGTAGAGGGAGTGTTGCCAGTGTTTGGGAGAGTAGAGGGAGTGTTGTCAGTGTTTGGGAGAGTAGAGGGAGTGTTGCCAGTGTTTGGGAGAGTAGAGGGAGTGTTGTCGGTGTTTGGGAGAGTAGAGGGAGTGTTGTCGGTGTTTGGGAGAGTAGAGGGAGTGTTGCCAGTGTTTGGGAGAGTAGAGGGAGTGTTGTCGGTGTTTGGGAGAGTAGAGGGAGTGTTGTCGGTGTTTGGGAGAGTAGAGGGAGTGTTGTCAGTGTTTGGGGGAGTAGAGGGAGTGTTGTCAGTGTTTGGGGGAGTAGAGGGAGTGTGGAGCAGTAGAGGGGGAGGAGAAGGGGGGGAGATATCTGGAGATAACCAGGAAATACTGTAGCAGGAGGCTACCAAAACCATTTAGCACAGATCAACCGTGGTTAAACCATGATCTGACACTAGGGATGGGAGGAAGAGAGGAAGGGAGGAGAAGGGAGGAGGAGGAAAACTGGGGAGGAGGAGGAGAGGAAGAGAGGAAAGGAGGAGAAGGGGGGAGGAAGAAGGAGGAAGAGGGGGAGGAGGAGAAGGGAGGAGGTGGAGGAGGCAGGAAGAGAGGGAGGAAGAGGTGGAGGCAGGAAGAGGTGGAGGAGAAGGGAGGTGGAGAAGGAAGGAGAAGATATGGCGATGAGGAGGAGGAGATGCAGAGAGGAAGAAGGGAAGAGGTGGAGAAGGGAGGAGGAGGAGGAGGCAGGAAGAGGGGGAGAATGAGAAGATATGGAGATGGGGAAGAGGGGATGCAGAAAGGAGGAAGAGGGGAAGAGACATTTACTTCAGGAATATCATATAGGACATGCAGTCTAACAATATCTCTCTTCCAATGGTCCGCACGCTGTGTGAGGAAATGTGTGTGTGTGTGTGTGTGTGTGTGTGTGTGTGTGTGTGTGTGTGTGTGTGTGTGTGTGTGTGTGTGTGTGTGTGTGTGTGTGTGTGTGTGTGTGTGTGTGTGTGTGTGTGTGTGTGTGTGTGTGTGCATTCATGTGTGCATTCATGTGTGCATCACACAGTGAGAGTGTATGGTAGCATATGTGTGTTCACACTCACATGTGTGTTCGTGTTGCTTGGTGAAATGGTCTAATAATCTGGGTATAATCCCTGTTTGTCTGTGACTAGATGATAATCCCTCTGTGTCTCTGTGTTAGGAAATTAACAAGCCTTAACCTTAACCTTCGGGTCACAGGAACCTTTCCTTCACAGGGAGCTCAGTCTTGGGTGACTGAGCAGAGCAGCTCTCCCCTGATAAAGTACTGTCTTAGTCAACACACACACAGATATATACACTGAGTGTACAAAACATTAGGAAAACCTTTCTAATATTGAGTTGTATCGCCTTTCCCCTCAGAACAGCCTCAACTCATCAGGGCATGGACTTTACAAGGCGTTCCACAGGGGCGCTGGCCCATGTTGACTCCAATGCTTCCCACAGGTGTGTCCAGTTGGTTGGATGTCCTTTGGATGGTGGATCATTCTTGATACACACAGGAAACTGTTGAGTGTGAAAAACCCAGCAGCGTTGCAGTTCTTGACACGAACCGGTGAACCTGGCACCTACTACCATACCTTGTTCAAAGGCACTTAAATATTTTGTCTTGCCTATTCACCCTCTGAATGGCACACGTACACAATCCATGTCTCAATTGTCTCAAGGCTTAAAAATCCTTCTTCAACCAGTCTCCTCCCCTTTATCTACACTGATTGAAGTGGACTTCACAGGTGACATCAATAAGGGATCTTAGCTTTCACCTGGATTAACCTCGTGAATCTTGGGGTCTGCCGAGTGGCGCAGCGGTCTACGGCACTGCATCTCAGAGCTAGAGGCGTCACTACAGACCCTGGTTTGATTCCAGGCTGTATCACAACCGGCTGTGATTGGGAGTTCCAGTTTTTTTACCAGTTTTGACTTGTACTGTATCTGCAAGAGAAGTTTCCCCCTGCGTATACTGATGTATCTGCAAGAGAAGTTTCCCCCTGCGTATACTGATGTATCTGCAAGAGAAGTTTCCCCCTGGGTATACTGATGTATCTGCAAGTGAAGTTTCCCCCTGGGTATACTGATAGCATGTCAATAGAAGAGAGCAAGAGAGAGAGAGAGAGAGAGAACTGAGAGAGAGAGAAAGAGAGAGAGAGAGACAGAGAGAACTGAGAGAGAGAGAGAGAGAGAGAGAGAGAGAGAGAGAGAGAGAGAGAGAGAGAGAGAGAGAGAGAGAGAGAGAGAGAGAGAGAGAAAGAAAGAGAGAGAGAGAGAGAGAGAGGAGAGAGAGGTGGACAGTAACTTGACATATCAGCAGAAGGCAGCTGGTCTCCTGGATTATCCAATACAGTGTACACATTGCAGACTGTATAAATGTCTGTAGGTTATTTTGCTCAGCCAGATCTGATCTACTGTAGGATATAATTACACTCCCTGGTAAAGGTCACTTTACTGGAGAGACACTGACACAAGAACAGAGGGAAGAACGAGGGAGTTCTCTCTCTCTCTCTCTCTCTCTCTGTCTCTGTCTCTGTCTCTGTCTCTGTCTCTGTCTCTGTCTCTGTCTCTGTCTCTGTCTCTGTCTCTGTCTCTCTCTCTCTCTCTCTCTCTCTCTCTCTCTCTCTCTCTCTCTCTCTCTCTCTCTCTCTCTCTCTCTCTCTCTCTCTCTCTCTCTCTCTCAATTAAATTAAATTCAAGGGGCTTTATTGGCATGGGAAACATGTGTTAACATTGCCAAAGCAAGTGAGGTAGATAATATACAAAAGTGAAATAAACAATAAAAATTAACAGTAAACATTACACATACAGAAGTTTCAAAACAATAAAGACATTACAAATGTTATATTATATATATACAGTGTTGTAACAATGTACAAATGGTTAAAGCACACAAGTTAAAATAAATAAGCATAAATATGGGTTGTATTTACAATGGTGTTTGTTCTTCACTGGTTGCCCTTTTCTTGTGGCAACAGGTCACAAATCTTGCTGCTGTGATGTCACACTGTGGAATTTCACCCAGTAGATATGGGAGTTTATCAAAATTGGATTTGTTTTCGAATTCTTTGTGGATCTGTGTGACCTGAGGGAAATATGTCTCTCTAATATGGTCATACATTGGGCAGGAGGTTAGGAAGTGCAGCTCAGTTTCCACCTCATTTTGTGGGCAGTGTGCACATAGCCTGTCTTCTCTTGAGAGCCATGTCTGCCTACGGCGGCCTTTCTCAATAGCAAGGCTATGTTCACTGAGTCTGTACATAGTCAAAGCTTTCCTTAAGTTTGGGTCAGTCACAGTGGTCAGGTATTCTGCCACTGTGTACTCTCTGTTTAGGGCCAAATAGCATTCTAGTTTGCTCTGTTTTTTTGTTAATTCTTTCCAATGTGTCAAGTAATTATCTTTTTGTTTTCTCATGATTTGTTTGGGTCTAATTGTGTTGCTGTCCTGGGGCTCTGTGGGGTGTGTTTGTGTTTGTGAATGGAGCCCTAGGACCAGCTTGCTTAGGGGACTCTTCTCCAGGTTCATCTCTCTGTAGGTGATGGCTTTGTTATGGAAGGTTTGGGAATCGCTTCCTTTTAGGTGGTTGTAGAATTTAACGGCTCTTTTCTGGATTTTGATAATTAGTGGGTATCGGCCTAATTCTGCTCTGCATGCATTATTTGGTGTTCTACGTTGTACACGGAGGATATTTTTGCAGAATTCTGCATGCAGAGTCTCAATTTGGTGTTTGTCCCATTTTGTGAAGTCTTGGTTGGTGAGCGGACCCCAGACCTCACAACCATGAAGGGCGATGGGCTCTATGACTGATTCAAGTATTTTTAGCCAGATCCTAATTGGTATGTTGAAATTTATGTTCCTTTTGATGGCATAGAATGCCCTTCTTGCCTTGTCTCTCAGATCGTTCACAGCTTTGTGGAAGTTACCTGTGGCGCTGATGTTTAGGCCGAGGTATGTATAGTTTTTTGTGTGCTCTAGCGCAACAGTGTCTAGATGGAATTTGTGGTCCTGGCGACTGGACCTTTTTTGGAACACCATTATTTTGGTCTTACTGAGATTTACTGTCAGGGCCCAGGTCTGACAGAATCTGTGCAGAAGATCTAGGTGCTGCTGTAGACCCTCCTTGGTTGGTGACAGAAGCACCAGATCATCAGCAAACAGTAGACATTTGACTTCGGATTCTAGTAGTTCTCTCTCTCTCTCTCTCTCTCTCTCTCTCTCTCTCTCTCTCTCTCTCTCTCTCTCTCTCTCTGTCTCTCTGTCTCTCTGTCTCTCTCTCTGTCTCTCTCTCTCTCTGTCTCTGTCTCTGTCTCTGTCTCTGTCTCTGTCTCTGTCTCTGTCTCTCTCTGTCTCTCTCTCTCTCTCTCTCTCTCTCTCTCTCTCTCTCTGTCTCTCTCTCTCTCTCTCTCTCTCTCTCTCTCTCTCTCTCTCTCTCTCTCTCTCTCTCTCTCTCTCTCTCTCTCTGTCTCTGTCTCTGTCTCTGTCTCTCTCTCTCTCTCTCTCTGTCTCTGTCTCTGTCTCTGTCTCTCTCTCTCTCTGTCTCTCTCTCTCTCTGTCTCTGTCTCTGTCTCTCTCTCTCTCTCTCTCTCTCTCTCTCTCTCTCTCTCTCTCTCTCTCTCTCTTTGTCTCTCCTGTTAGAATAATGGAGTGGAGTGTGTTTCTCTCCTATCAATTAAAAACACACCTACATGGATACAGACTAATACAGCAACCACTTTCAAACATCAAATGATTTTTGTCTCTTAAGCTTCCAGTGATTTACTATTAAACAGATGGGAATGTGAAGGGCCATCTCTCTGCCTTGTGTCCCAAATGGCACCTTGTTCCCTATATAGTGCACTACTTTAGACCCCAAAATGGCACCCTATTCCCTATTATAGTGCACTACTTTTGACCCCAAATGGCACCCTATTCCCTATATAGTGCACTACCTTTGACCCCAAAATGGCACCCTATTCCCTATTATAGTGCACTACTTTTGACACCAAATGGCACCCTATTCCCTATTTATAGTGCACTACTTTTGACTAGAGCCCTATGGACGATGGTTAACAATTCGGATGCAACTGTACACTCCAGGTAAACATCACCACGTGGAGGGTTATTAACCATCCAAATAGAAGGCCGGTTGGTGATTCTGAGAGGGACTGTGTGTCCCAAATGGCACCCCATTCCTCTACGGACCCTGGCCATAGTCCTGCATTGCTGGAGCTCGGCGCTCAAGAATTTCACTTTTACCTTGTAATTACGTCTGCAACCCTGTACCTATTAAACTAATATAATCTAATCAAAAGTAGTGTATAGGGAACAGGGTGCGATTTGGGACCAGAGGTGGAAAAACTACCCAACGTCATACTTGAGTAAAAGTAAAGATACCTTAATAGAAAGTTACTCAAATAAAAGTAAAAGTCACCCAGTAAAATACTACTGGAGTAAAAGTCTAAAACTATTTGGGTCTAAATGTACTTAAGTATCAAAAGTAAAAGTAAAAGTATAAATACATTTTAATTAATTATATTAAGGACAGCAGACCGCACCAGGTGTACATTCCAACACTCAGACATCATTTACAAATGATGCATTTGTGTTTAGTGAGTCCTCCAGATCAGAGGCGGTGGGGATGACCACGTATTATCTTGATAAGTGTGTGAATTGGACCATTTTCCTGTCC
>NC_092111.1:40838297-40913297 GCF_045679555.1 Salvelinus alpinus | reverse complement strand
CTACACTGACACCCTATTCCCTACACTAAATGTTGAATCTAAAGCAACAAGAAGACACGTAATATTATTAGTCGGTGTAACTTCATATGTTTTGGAGTCCAAAAACGTAAAGAAATTGTTTAGATTGACACAAATAAAGTAAGTCCACAAACAAATATTTAGTAATCCCGACATATTAGTGTTTCAAAAACACTTCATTTTTAAAAACATTGTAATCATTTGCTATTTTATCCCCCTTTTGTCAGGTAGTGTTAAGCACAGTGCTCACCCAAGCAAGTCGACCTGAATGTGCCATTTTCAGTAAGAGAGTTGGAATTTGCCTGACGGTTGTGTCATCCGTTCGATCCACCTCGTGTTACAACAAGCTGCTTAATACTCATCTTTAAATACGCTTTTATTTCTTCAAACATGCATCCAACATCGTGTCAAATTATCATGAAGTTAAAAACATTTTTAATTACCCATAATCCTCTATAAACTGGCAAGTTGTTGTTGCAAGAACTTAAATTTTTTAAATTGACAGAAATATTGTTATAGAAATGTACAAAATATATTAGAATGTAGTAAATTAAATCACTCCATTTTATATACACTGCTCAAAAAAATAAAGGGAACACTAAAATAACACATCCTAGATCTGAATGAATGAACTATTCTTATTAAATACTTTTTTCTTTACATAGTTGAATGTGCTGACAACAAAATCACACAAAAATTATCAATGGAAATCAAATTTGTCAACCCATGGAGGTCTGGATTTGGAGTCACACTCAAAAGTAAAGTGGAAAACCACACTATAGGCTGATCCAACTTTGATGTAATGTCCTTAAAACAAGTCAAAATGAGGCTCAGTAGTGTGTGTGGCCTCCACGTGCCTGTATGACCTCCCTACAACGCCTGGGCATGCTCCTGATGAGGTGGCGGATGGTCTCCTGAGGGATCTCCTCCCAGACCTGGACTGAAGCATCCGCCAACTACTGGACAGTCTGTGGTGCAACGTGGCGTTGGTGGATGGAGCGAGACATGATGTCCCAGATGTGCTCAATTGGATTCAGGTCTGGGGAACGGGCGGGCCAGTCCATAGCATCAATGCCTTCCTCTTGCAGGAACTGCTGACACACTCCAGCCACATGAGGTCTAGCATTGTCTTGCATTAGGAGGAACACAGGGCCAACCGCACCAGCATATGGTCTCACAAGGGGTCTGAGGATCTCATCTCGGTACCTAATGGCAGTCAGGCTACCTCTGGCGAGCACATGGAGGGCTGTGCGGCCCCCCAAAGAAATGCCACCCCACACCATGACTGACCCACCGCCAAACCGGTCATGCTGGAGGATGTTGCAGGCAGCAGAACGTTCTCCACGGCGTCTCCAGACTCTGTCACGTCTGTCACATGTGCTCAGTGTGAACCTGCTTTCATCTGTGAAGAGCACAGGGCGCCAGTGGCGAATTTGCCAATCTTGGTGTTCTCTGGCAAATGCCAAACGTCCTGCACGGTGTTGGGCTGTAAGCACAACCCCCACCTGTGGACGTCGGGCCCTCATACCACCCTCATGGAGTCTGTTTCTGACCGTTTGAGCAGACACATGCACATTTGTGGCCTGCTGGAGGTCATTTTGCAGGGCTCTGGCAGTGCCCCTCCTGCTCCTCCTTGCACAAAGGCGGAGGTAGCGGTCCTGCTGCTGGGTTGTTGCCCTCCTACGGCCTCCTCCACGTCTCCTGATGTACTGGCCTGTCTCCTGGTAGCGCCTCCATGCTCTGGACACCACGCTGACAGACACAGCAAACCTTCTTGCCACAGCTCGCATTGCTGTGCCATCCTGGATGAGCTGCACTACCTGAGCCACTTGTGTGGGTTGTAGACTCCGTCTCATGCTACCACTAGAGTGAAAGCACCGCCAGCATTCAAAAGTGACCAAAACATCAGCCAGGAAGCATAGGAACTGAGAAGTGGTCTGTGGTCACCACCTGCAGAACCACTCCTTTATTGGGGGTGTCTTGCTAATTGCCTATAATTTCCACCTGTTGTCTATTCCATTTGCACAACAGCATGTGAAATGTATTGTCAATCAGTGTTGCTTCCTAAGTGGACAGTTTGATTTCACAGAAGTGTGATTGACTTGGAGTTACATTGTGTTGTTTAAGTGTTCCCTTTATTTTTTTGAGCAGTGTATATATATATATATCTTTGGTTATTCTCATAACATATAATTTAGAGGTAGCTATGCTCGTATAAAAACCCTTCTCTCCTGAAAAAAATGGTTTCTAAATAAAAATGTGTTCTGATTGCTGTTTGGAATTAGAAGAGCTGAATGACCGATAATAGTATCGGTGATGGGGAATACGACACAAGTCCTACGAACACGCACAGGTAAAAGGAGAATTACATTACCTCAGGTCACAGGATGGTGATGCTAAGATAGCCACAACAAGCTACTGTCCACCACCACGCGCGTGTGTGTGTGTGTGTGTGTGTGTGTGTGTGTGTGTGTGTGTGTGTGTGTGTGTGTGTGTGTGTGTGTGTGTGTGTGTGTGTGTGTGTGTGTGTGTGTGTGTGTGTGTGTGTGTGTGTGTGTGTGTGTGTGTGTGTAAGGTGAATGACTCAAGCCCAAGCATGTGTAACCTCTAAAATATTCAGGTGCTTGATATTTACAGTACAGACTGTGGAGAAGTCTACATACTCTCTCAGGTGTTCTTGATTGAAACACATCACATGACATGACTGTCAGATTGGATTGGAGACCAGCAGTATTCCCTGCCTGTTTGACCCAGATGGAAATAGATGGGGGACCCATAATGACTGACTTCCTAAAAATCAGGACTCTAATTAACTCTGAGCCCCCACACAGCTCTGTTCCTGAAACCAGGACTCTACTCCGAGCCCCTACACAGCTCTGTTCCTGAAACCAGGACTCTACTCCGAGCCCCTACACAGCTCTGTTCCTGAAACCAGGACTCTACTCCGAGCCCCTACACAGCTCTGTTCCTGAAACCAGGACTCTACTCCGAGCCCCTACACAGATCTGTTCCTGAAACCAGGACTCTACTCTGAGCCCCAACACAGATCTGTTCCTGAAACCGGGACGCTACTCCGAGCCTCCTACAAAGCTCAGGTCCTGAAACCAGGATTCTACTGTGAGCCCCTACACAGCTCTGTTCCTGAAACTAGGACTGTGCTGTGTGCCCCTGCATAGCTGTGTGCCTGAAACTAGGACTGTGCTGTGTGCCTCAGTGTAGATGTGTTCCTAAAGTGTGCTGTGACCTCCTAAAAGCAGGTCTGCTTCACTGTGGCCCCATTGTGTGTGTGTGTGTGTGTGTGTGTGTGTGTGTGTGTGTGTGTGTGTGTGTGTGTGTGTGTGTGTGTGTGTGTGTGTGTGTGTGTATATCACTGTATGACCCCATTGTGCTGGTTGTAAAGACTGTTGCAGTGGTGTGCTTGCAGATTGAGGAGAGAGAGAGATTATTTTCCCTTTTGTACTTTAACTATTTGCACATCGTTCCAACACTGTATATAGACATAATATGACATTTGTAATGTCTTTATTCTTTTGGAACTTCTGTGGGCGTAATGTTTACACATTCATTTTTATAGTTTTTTTTTACATTTGTATATTATCTACTTCACTTGCTCTGACTATCTTCCCGATCCTTGACTTCAGCGATGTCATTTACAAAATAGCCTCCAACACTCTACTCAGCAAACTGGATGCAGTCTTCAACAGTGCCATCCATTTTGTCACCAAAGCCCCATATACTACCCACCACTGCGACCAGTATGCTCTCGTTGGCTGGCCCTCGCTTCATATTCGTCGCCAAACCCACTGGCTCCAGGTCATCTATAAGTCTTTGCTCGGTAAAGCCCCACCTTATCTTGTAAGTCGCTCTCCAACTTGTAAGTCGCTCTCCAACTTGTAAGTCGCTCTGGATAAGAGCGTCTGCTAAATGACTTAAATGTAAATGTAAATGTTATCTCAGCTCACTGGTCACCATAGCAGCACCCACCCGTAGCACACGCTCCAGTAGGTATATTTCACTGGTCACCCCCAAAGCACAACTCCTGCTTTGGCCGCCTTTCCTTCCAGTTCTCTGCTGCCAATGACTGGAACGAATTGCCGCCTTTCCTTCCAGCCAATGACTGGAACGAATTGCAAAAATCCCTGAAGCTGGAGACTCATATCTCCCTCATTAGCTTTAAGCGTCAGCTATCAGAGCAGCTTACAGATCATTGCACCTGTACACAGCCCACCTGTAAATAGCCCATCCAACTACCTACAGTTGAAGTCGGAAGTTACACTTAGGTTGGAGTCATTAAAACTAATTTTTCAACCACTCCAAAAATGTCTTGTTAACAAACTATAGTTTTGGCAAGTCGGTTAGGACATCTACTTTGTGCATGACACAAGTAATTATTCCAACAATTTACAGACAGATTATTTCATTTATAATTCACTGTATCACAATTACAGAGGATCAGAAGTTTACATACACTAAGTTGACTGTACCTTCAAACAGCTTGGAAAATTCCAGAAAATGATGTTTCCAAATGCCTGAAGGTACCACGTTCATCTGTACAAACAATAGTACGCAAGTATAAACACCATGGGACCACGCAGCCTTCATACCGCTCAGGAAGGAGACGTGTTCTGTCTCCTAGAGATGAACGTACTTTGGTGCGAAAAGTGCAAATCAATCCCAGAACAACAGCAAAGGACCCTGTGAAGATACTGTAGGAAACAGGTACAAAAGTATCTATATCCACAGTAAAACGAGTCCTATATCGACATAACCTGAAAGGCCGCTCAGCAAGGAAGAAGCCACTGCTCCAAAACCGCCATAAAAAGCCAGACTACGGTTTGTAACAGCACATGGGGACAAAGATCGTACTTTTTGAAGAAATGTCCTCTGGTCTGATGAAACAAAAATAGAACTGTTTGGCCATAATGACCATCTTTATGTTTGGAGGAAAAGGGGGGAGGCTTGCATGCCGAAGAACACCATCCCAACCGTGAAGCACGGGCGTGGCAGCATCATGTTGTGGGGGTGCTTTGCTGCAGGAGGGACTGGTGCACTTCACAAAATAGATGGCATCATGAGGGAGGAAAATGTTGTGGATATATTGAAGCAACATCTCAAGACATCAGTCAGGAAGTTAAAGCTTGGTCGCAAATGTATTTTTCAAATGGACAATGATCCCAAGCATACTTCCAAAGTTGTGGCAAAATGACTTAAGGACAACAAAGTCAAGGTATTGGAGTGGCCATCACAAATCCCTGACCTCAATTACCATATAAATTGTGTGGGCAGAACTGAAAAAGCTTGTGCGAGCAAGGAGGCCTACAAACCTGACTCAGTTACACCAGCTCTGTCAGGAGGAATGGGCCATAATTCACCCAACTTATTGTGGGAAGCTTGTGGAAGGCTACCTGAAACGTTTGACCCAAGTTAAACAAATTAAACCTAAAACAGACCTAAAACAAGGATTTTTACAGGGATTAAATGTCAGGAATTGTGAAAAACTGACAACTGGCCTACCTGGTTAAATACAGTTGAAATAAAAAATTAAATAAAAATGTTTAACATATGTTTCCCATGCCTATAAAAACCCTTGAATTGAATTGACAGAGAGAGAGAGAGACAGAGAGAGAGAGAGAGAGAGAGAGAGAGAGAGAGAGAGAGAGAGAGAGAGAGAGAGAGAGAGAGAGAGAGAGAGAGACGGGGTAGCTAAGGACAGATGACGTTGGTTGCTGTGTCATGGAGGTCACAGTATTGTTATTGTAGAAAGGATAATATATGTTAAGAGCTCTACACACACACACACACACACACACACACACACACACACACACACGTTCTTTCAGAGTTATAATCTTCTCAGCAGCAGCCTCTGCCTTTTCCATAAGAATTAGAAGCTAAGCCCTCGACCTCAACGCTTTGACCCTGCAACCCTCAGCCGTCTCCCTCTCATATCTTCACCCCTCCCGCTCAATTCAATGGGAAACATATGTTTACATTGCCAAAGCAAGTGAAATAGATAATAAACATACAAATATTTACAATGGTGTTTGTTCTTCACTGGTTGCCCTTTTCTTGTGGCAACAGGTCACAAATCTTGCTGCTGTGATGGCACACTGTGGTATTTCACCTGATAGATATGGGTGTTTATCAAAATAGTTTTCAAATTCTTTGTGGGTCTGTGTAATCTGAGGGAAATATGTGTCTCTAATATGGTCTTACATTTGGCAGGAGGTTAGGAAGTGCAGCTCAGTTTCCACCTCATTTTGTGGGCAGTGTGCACATAGCCTGTCTTCTCTTGTGAGCCATGTCTGACTACGGCGGCCTTTCTCAATAGCAAGGCTATGCTCACTGAGTCTGTACATAGTCAAAGCTTTCCTTAAGTTTGGGTCAGTCACAGTGGTCAGGTATTCTGCCACTGTGTACTCTCTGTTTAGGGCCAAATAGCATTCTAGTTTGCTCTGGTTTTTTGTTAATTCTTTCCAAGGTGTCAAGTAATTATCTTTTTGTTTTCTCATGATTTGGTTGGGTCTAATTGTGTCGCTGTCCTGGGGCTCTGTGGGGTCTGTTTGTGTTTGTGAACAGAGCCCCAGGAACAGCTTGCTTAGGGGCCTCTTCTCCAGGTTCATCTCTCTGTAGGTGATGGCTTTGTTATGGAAGGTTTGGGAATCGCTTCCTTTTAGGTGGTTGTAGAATTTAACGGCTCTTTTCTGGATTTTGATAATTAGTGGGTATCGGCCTAATTCTGCTCTGCATGCATTATTTGGTGTTTTACGTTTTACACTGAGGATATTTTTGCAGAATTCTGCATGCAGAGTCTCAATTGGGTGTTTGTCCCATTTTGTGAATTCTTGTTGGCTGTTACGGTGACCGTATTACCACCACACCGGCGGTCACGAGTCATGAAGGCAGTCAAATTCCACATGACCGTTTAGTCACGGTAATTAGGCTTCTCCAAACTCTGATGCTGCTGCTGGTCATTGGTACCCTACCACACATGATAACTGCCTGGTACTCAGCACTCTATTGTCCCTCTCTGACATCAATGCAAATCAAATCGAAAATCTAATCAAACACTTCATGAGAGGCCATGAGCTCATGTTGAGCAACATTTCTATAGGCTTTGCAATTACGAGAGAAAACAGAGTGATGGCCTCTATTAAAAAGAGGAGGACCCCATCAGCTGTCTATAGACTAGACTAGGCCTACTATTTTTTTCTCAACTTTCCTAATATTAAGCACATTGCTTCTCTTGACAACAGGAGTATAGCCTATCTGGCTGGTATGAAAAGGAACCACGGGAAAAGCGTCCTCCATTCTCTATTTAAGTGCATAGATTACATAGATTACATATATTTCTTCCCGCTGACCCTGTTTCAATACAGGTACATGATAATGGTCCATTCTAAACCTAAACAAATGTCACATATATATTATTTAGTTTACGTAAAGACAAGATTAAATCAAGAATAGTCTGATGGTGATAATATTAACCTATCACCTTTGAATGATATATTATCACTTTTGAAATGCAAGAAACAATGCCTTTTTTTGTGACTTTTTCTAATTATAGTGGCACACCTCGTGTAGCCTAGCCCATAGGCCCGTATGTTTTAATAAGGTTTGTATCACACCTCATGTAGCCTAGCCCATAGAGCCGTATGTTTTGATACGGTTTGTATCACACCTCATGTAGCCTAGCCCATAGACCCGTATGTTTTAATAAGGTTTGTATCACACCTCATGTAGCCTAGCCCATAGAGCCGTATGTTTTAATATGGTTTGTATCACACCTCATGTAGCCTAGCCCATAGAGCCGTATGTTTTGATACGGTTTGTATCACACCTCATGTAGCCTAGCCCATAGGCCCGTATGTTTTAATAAGGTTAGTATCACACCTCATGTAGCCTAGCCCATAGTCCTATATGTTTTAATAAGGTTAGTATCACACCTCATGTAGCCTAGCCCATAGTCCTGTATGTTTTAATAAGGTTTGTATCACACCTCATGTAGCCTAGCCCATAGGCCTGTATTTTATTTATTTATTTATTTTTATTTAACCTTTATTTAACCAGGTAGGCAAATTGAGAACACGTTCTCATTTACAATTGCGACCTGGCCAAGATAAAGCAAAGCAGTTCGACACATACAACAACACATAGTTACACATGGAGTAAAACAAACATATAGTCAATGATACAGTGAAAAAAAATAAGTCTATATACAATGTGAGCAAGTGAGGTGAGATAAGGGAGGTGAAGGCAAACAAATATATGTATAAATAAATAAAAATATAAAAAGGCCATGGTGGCGAAGTAAATACAACACAGCAAGTAAAATAAAAACTAAAAAACACTGGAATGGTTGGTTTGCAGTGGAAGAAAGCGCAAAGTAGAGACAGAAATAATGGGGTGCAAAGGAGCAAAATAAATAAATAAATACAGTAGGTAAAGAGGTAGTTGTTTGGGCTAAATTATAGATGGGCTATGTACAGGTGCAGTAATCTATGAGCTGCTCTGACAGCTGGTGCTTAAAGCTAGTGAGGGAGATAAGTGTTTCCAGTTTCAGAGATTTTTGTAGTTCGTTCCAGTCATTGGCAGCAGAGAACTGGAAGGAGAGGCGGCCAAAGGAAGAATTGGTTTTGGGGGTGACCAGAGAGATATACCTGCTGGAGCGCGTGCTACAGGTAGGTGTTGCTATGGTGACCAGCGAGCTGAGATAAGGGGGGACTTTACCTAGCAGGGTCTTGTAGATGACCTGGAACCAGTGGGTTTGGCGACGAGTATGAAGCGAGGGCCAGCCAACGAGAGTGTACAGGTCGCAGTGGTGGGTAGTATATGGGGCTTTGGTGACAAAACGGATGGCACTGTGATAGACTGCATCCAATTTATTGAGTAGGGTTTTGGAGGCTATTTTGTAAATGACATCACCGAAGTCGAGGATTGGTAGGATGGTCAGTTTTACAAGGGTATGTTTGGCAGCATGAGTGAAGGATGCTTTGTTGCGGAATAGGAAGCCAATTCTAGATTTAACTTTGGATTGGAGATGTTTGATGTGAGTCTGGAAGGAGAGTTTACAGTCTAACCAGACACCTAGGTATTTGTAGTTGTCCACATATTCTAAGTCAGAGCCGTCCAGAGTAGTGATGTTGGACAGGCGGGCAGGTGCAGGCAGCGATCGGTTGAAGAGCATGCATTTAGTTTTACTTGTATTTAAGAGCAATTGGAGGCCACGGAAGGAGAGTTGTATGGAATTGAAGCTCGCCTGGAGGGTTGTTAACACAGTGTCAAAAGAAGGGCCAGAAGTATACAGAATAGTGTCGTCTGCGTAGAGGTGGATCAGAGAATCACCAGCAGCAAGAGCGACATCATTGATGTATACAGAGAAGAGAGTCGGTCCAAGAATTGAACCCTGTGGCACCCCCATGGAGACTGCCAGAGGCCCGGACAACAGACCCTCCGATTTGACACACTGAACTCGATCAGAGAAGTAGTTGGTGAACCAGGCGAGGCAATCATTAGAGAAACCAAGGCTGTCGAGTCTGCCGATGAGGATGTGGTGATTGACAGAGTCAAAAGCCTTGGCCAGGTCAATGAATACGGCTGCACAGTATTGTTTCCTATCGATGGCGGTTAAGATATCGTTTATGACCTTGAGCGTGGCTGAGGTGCACCCATGACCAGCTCTGAAACCAGATTGCATAGCGGAGAAGGTATGGTGGGATTCGAAATGGTCGGTAATCTGTTTGTTGACTTGGCTTTCGAAGACCTTAGAAAGGCAGGGTAGGATAGATATAGGTCTGTAGCTGTTAGGGTCAAGAGTGTCCCCCCCTTTGAAGAGGGGGATAACCGCAGCTGCTTTCCAATCTTTGGGAATCTCAGACGACACGAAAGAGAGGTTGAAAAGGCTAGTAATAGGGGTGGCAACAATTTCAGCAGATAGTTTTAGAAAGAAAGGGTCCAGATTATCTAGCCCGGCTGATTTGTAAGGGTCCAGATTTTGCAGCTCTTTTAGAACATCAGCTGACTGTATTTGGGAGAAAGAGAAATGGGGAAGGCTTGGGCGAGTAGCAGAGGGGAGGGCAGTGCTGTTGTCCGGGGTAGGGGTAGCCAGGTGGAAAGCATGGCCAGCCGTAGAAAAATGCTTATTGAAATTCTCAATTATAGTGGATTTGTCGGTGGTGACAGTGTTTCCTATCTTCAGAGCAGTTGGAAGCTGGGAGGAGGTGTTCTTATTCTCCATGGACTTTACAGTGTCCCAGAACTTTTTTGAATTTGTGTTGCAGGAAGCAAATTTCTGCTTGAAAAAGCTAGCCTTGGCTTTTCTAACTGCCTGTGTATATTGGTTTCTAGCTTCCCTGAAAAGTTGCATATCACGGGGGCTGTTCGATGCTAATGCAGAACGCCATAGGATGTTTTTCTGTTGGTTAAGGGCAGTCAGGTCAGGAGAGAACCAAGGGCTATATCTGTTCCTAGTTCTAAATTTCTTGAATGGGGCATGCTTATTCAAGATGGTGAGGAAGGCATTTTTAAAAAATGTCCAGGCATCCTCTACTGACGGGATGAGATCAATATCCTTCCAGGATACCTCGGCCAGGTCGATTAGAAAGGCCTGCTCGCTGAAGTGTTTCAGGGAGCGTTTGACAGTGATGAGTGGAGGTCGTTTGACCGCTGACCCATTACGGATGCAGGCAATGAGGCAGTGATCGCTGAGATCTTGGTTGAAAACAGCAGAGGTGTATTTGGAGGGCAAGTTTGTTAGGATGATATCTATGAAGGTACCCGTGTTTACGGAATTGGGGTGGTACCTGGTAGGTTCATTGATAATTTGTGTGAGATTGAGGGCATCAAGCTTAGATTGTAGGGTGGCTGGGGTGTTAAGCATGTTCAAATTTAGGTCGCCTAGCAGCACGAGCTCTGAAGATAGATGGGGGGCAATCAGTTCACATATAGTGTCCAGAGCACAGCTGGGGGCAGAGGGTGGTCTATAGCAGGCGGCAACGGTGAGAGACTTGTTTTTAGAGAGGTGGATTTTTAAAAGTAGAAGTTCAAATTGTTTGGGAACAGACCTGGATAGTAAAACAGAACTCTGCAGGCAATCTTTGCAGTAGATTGCAACACCGCCCCCTTTGGCCGCTCTATCTTGTCTGAAAATCTTGTAGTTGGGGATGAAAATGTCAGAATTTTTGGTGGTCTTTCTAAGCCAGGATTCAGACACGGCTAAAACATCCGGGTTGGCAGAGTGTGCTAAAGCAGTGAACAAAACAAACTTAGGGAGGAGGCTTCTAATATTAACATGCATGAAGCCAAGGCTATTACGGTTACAGAAGTCATCAAAAGAGAGCGCCTGGGGAATAGGAGTGGAGCTAGGTACTGCAGGGCCTGGATTCACCTCTACATCACCAGAGGAACAGAGGAGGAGTAGGATAAGGGTACGGCTAGAAGCTATGAGAATTGGTCGTCTAGAACTTCTAGAGCAGAGAGTAAATTGGAAGTTTCTGGGGGCGATAAAATAGCTTAAAGGAATAATGTACAGACAAAGGTATGGTAGGATGTGAATACAGTGGAGGTAAACCTAGGTATTGAGTGATGATGAGAGAGATATTGTCTCTAGAAACATCATTGAAACCAGGTGATGTCATCGCATATGTGGGTGGTGGAACTGAGAGGTTGGATATGGTATAGTGAGCAGGGCTAGAGGCTCTACAGTGAAATAAGCCAATAAACACTAACCAGAACAGCAATGGACAAGGCATATTTACATTAAGGAGAGGCATGCTTAATCGAGTGATCAATAAGGGTCCAGTGAGTAGAGGTTGGTTGGGGTCACGGCGATCCAGACAGCTGGCCGGGTAGATGGCTATCGGTAGCAAGATAGCATAGGATGGAGGTCTATTTGTAGATACCTCGTGCGTTTCCGTCGGTAGGTTAGTGGGGTTCAGTGTGGTAGAGGGGATCAATCCAAATTGGCAAAATAGATATAGTGACCCAAGAAAAAAAAAAAGAAAAAAATAATAATAATAATAATAATAATAATTGTCCGATATACTTATTCAGATAGCAGCCGATAAGACAGCTAACGATTAGCGGGCCCCAGATGAGCGTTCAGGTAACGTCGGGACGGAGGTGCCAGTTGGATAACTCCCTCGGGCAGATAACGTCGGCAGTCAGTCGTGAAGGCCCGGTGGGGCTCCGTATCTGCGGCAACAACAAAAAAAAACGGGTCCGGATAGGTGGCTGTAGCCCAGGAATGGCTGATGGAACTCCTCAGCTGGCTAGCTCCGGAATGATTTGAGTTTGCTCCGGGATCGACGTAAGCCAATAGTCACACGGTTTGCAGCTAGCTAGCTGCGAAATCAAGGTGCAAATGTCCAGAGCCTGCGGCTGAAATCCGGGGAAACTGAGAGAAAAAAAGTCCCGGAATGCTCCGGTCCGAGTCGCGTTGCACAAAAGTGCCGGTAGATTATCGAGCTAAAGGAATAGCTGATGACCACAAAACGTGGGCAGCTGAAACACCAACGCTAGCCAGCAAACCGGCTAATTTCTGGGCAGCTACAGATTAGCTTCTGTCTAGCTATCGGATAGCTTCTGGTTAGCTTTCTGGCTAGCTTCTGAATTAGCCCCTGGCTAGCTTCCACGGTGGATTTTCAGATTTGAGGTAAATAATACTTTTTTGTAATTGGTGAAGCGGGTTGCAGGAAAGCTTTTGCAGGAAAGCTTTTGTAGTTGAGTTCTTGGATAATAAAATATATAAAAGATATGCGAAGAAAGGTGTAAATATATATATATACAGGACACGACAATACGAAACAGAAATGACGTCTGAACTGCTAAGCCATCTTGGAATCAATAGTGTGTTTTAATAAGGTTTGTATCACACCTCATGTAGCCTAGCCCATAGGCCCGTATGTTTTAATAAGGTTTGTATCACACCTCATGTAGCCTAGCCCATAGAGCCGTATGTTTTGATACGGTTTGTATCACACCTCATGTAGCCTAGCCCATAGAGCCGTATGTTTTGATACGGTTTGTATCACACCTCATGTAGCCTAGCCCATAGAGCCGTATGTTTTAATAAGGTTTGTATCACAACTAGAGCCAAAAATATTGGAGAAGTTGTTTACCCTAGATCTCCATTTTTGATAGAAAACTCTTCATGTTGTTTGTTTAGTGTTTTCCAATTTTCCCAGAAGTGGTTAGATTCTATGGATTCTTTAATTACATTGGGCTGATGATTTCTGACGTGCTGTTCCTTCTTTTTCTGTAGTGTATTTTTGGTTGAATAGGTTTCTCGATTTCTTTCTTAGGTTTTTGCATTCTTCATCAAACCATGTGTCATTGTTATTCATTTTCTTCGGGTGTCTTCTTGACATTTTTAGATTTGATAGTTAAGCTGAGAGGTCGAATATACTGTTTAAGTTTCTACTGTTCTCTCTCTCTCTCTCTCAGTTCATTTCTCATTTCTAATCTTTCACATGGGTGTTAAGCCCTAAGCCTTAGTTCTGTCAATAGACCCTGTTAAAGAGAGCGGTCCCTTATTGGTCAAACGTAGGAACAGGGTTCCACTTAGGACAACGATAAGGACATCTGACTGTCAGGGTTCCACTTAGGACAACGATAAGGATATCTGACTGTCAGGGTTCCACTTAGGACAACGATAAGGACATCTGATTGTCAGGGTTCCACTTAGGACAACGATAAGGACATCTGACTGTCAGGGTTCCACTTAGGACAACGATAAGGACATCTGACTGTCAGGGTTCCACTTAGGACAACGATAAGGACATCTGACTGCCAGGGTTCCACTTAGGACAACGATAAGGATATCTGACTGTCAGGGTTCCACTTAGGACAACGATAAGGACATCTGACTGTCAGGGTTCCACTTAGGACAACGATAAGGACATCTGACTGTCATGGTTCCACTTAGGACAACGATAAGGACATCTGACTGTCATGGTTCCACTTAGGACAACAATAAGGACATCTGACTGTCATGGTTCCACTTAGGACAACAATAAGGACATCTGACTGTCATGGTTCCACTTAGGACAACAATAAGGACATCTGACTGTCAGGGTGAGAACAGACACTTAGATTAAACACTGTTGTTCTTGAAGCCTGTACAGTATGGCCACACACACACACACACGGGCCATAACAGTCACTGGGGGTTTGTTAGATTGACAGTGGTCCCTGTTGGACACAGAGGAATTTTCATTTGCTTTGTGTGTGTGTGTGTGTGTGTGTGTGTGTGTGTGTGTGTGTGTGTGTGTGTGTGTGTGTGTGTGTGTGTGTGTGTGTGTGTGTGTGTGTGTGTGTGTGTGTGTGTGTGTGTGTGTGTGTGTGTGTGTGTGTGTGTGTGTGTGTGTGTGTGTGTGTGTGTGTGCCAGCATGTGATCTATTCTGGTTGGGCCTTGTGAGAGCTCTAAATGTGTCTGGTATTCTCACTAGGACAGACAGGACAGTAGAGATCCAAGGACCTGGCCCCATTCTTATCTAGAACACCTCCATTTAATCTACTTCCCCTTCTCTCTTCCTCGCAACCCCTCATCATTCTAGCATCTGTCTATCTACTATTCTCTCTCTCTCTCTCTCTCTCTCTCTCTCTCTCTCTCTCTCTCTCTCTCTCTCTCTCTCTCTCTCTCTCTCTCTCTCTTCTCCTCTCTCTCTCTGTCCTTGTTGATTCTATCAACAGAGAGACAGAGAGACAGAGAGAGAGGTCATAGGAGAAAGAGAGAAAAGTCAACAGAGAAAGGGAGAGAGGTCATCACTATATCACTGATACTATATATATATAATACCACTGATACTATATATAATACCACTATATCACTGATACTATATATAATATCACTGATACTATATATAATACCACTATATCACAGATACTATATATAATACCACTATATCACTGATACTATATATAATATCACTGATACTATATATAATACCACTATATCACAGATACTATATATAATACCACTATATCACAGATACTATATAATACCACTATATCACAGATACTATATATAATACCACTATATCACAGATACTATATATAATACCACTATATCACAGATACTATATATAATACCACTATATCACAGATACTATATAATACCACTATATCACAGATACTATATAATACCACTATATCACAGATACTATATTATACCACTATATCACAGATACTATATATAATACCACTATATCACAGATACTATATATAATACCACTATATCACATATACTATATATAATACCACTATATCACAGATACTATATAATACCACTATATCACAGATACTATATAATACCACTATATCACAGATACTATATAATACCACTATATCACAGATACTATATAATACCACTATATCACAGATACTATATATAATACCACTATATCACAGATACTATATATAATACCACTATATCACAGATACTATATATAATACCACTATATCACAGATACTATATATATAATACCACTATATCACTGACATTAATACAGAATAATAAGTGATATTCTAATCATTCATGTGAATGTGATAATACGAACATCTGTGTGCTCCATTGATGTCTGTTTGTGCGGATTGATTAGTAATGCCTTGTTGAAATACAAATGGGAAACACTACGTCATTTGAGACAATAGCTATCTATGTAAAGAGTTGCTGATTTTATGCACTTCATCATTACAACTGATGAACAGTCCCTGATGCTACTTGTCAGCGTGAATATTACCTCATATTTCCCCTCTTTCAGGGCTGATAGGTTATGTGTTGATGGACTGAGGGGAATGAAGCTAGAGCAGACAAGGGGATAATGGCTGGTGTCATTTTGGCTTGTTTTCGCTGTTCTTCAAATAGCCTTTTAACGGTATTTAAATGGGATACAAAGGCAGTAAATGAGCTTCAACATATTGTATCTTGAAAACCTGATTGCTGACATAAAACCAATTTGAGACGATATCAACAATGGACTAATACAACAAATACCAACAGATCGTTTTGGGCTGTTTTATTTTATTAGGGAATAGGGTGACGTCCCTCTCTGTTCTCTTTTATTAGGGAATAGGGTGACGTCCCTGCTCTCCTCCCTCCCTCTTTCTCACCTCTAGCCTTCTATTCCATTCCTCTCTCCATCCCTCCCTCCCTCCCCTCTTTCTCACCTCTAGCCTTCTATTCCATTCCTCTCTCTCTCCCTTCTTTCTCACCTCTAGCCTTCTATTCCATTCCTCTCTCTCTCCCCTCTTTCTCACCTCTAGCCTTCTATTTCATTCCTCCCTCCCTCTGTCTTCCGCCTACTGTCTCACTATCTTACATATCCTCCCTCTTCATCTCTCTTCTTCTCTCTGCCATATCCTCCCTCTTATTCAACACCTCCCCTTCATCCATCTCCTTTCCTTTTTCTTGCACTGCCTCTGCCCCTCTCCTTACTCCCTCCTCTCTCTATCTTTGATCCCCCTCTCTCCCTCCTCTCCCCTCTCTCTCCTTCCTCTCTCCTTACTCCCTCCTTGCTCCCTTCTCTCTCCCTCTTTCCCTCCTCTCTCCTCCCGCTTCCCTCCCTCTCTCCCTCCTTAATCCCTCCCTCCTCTTTCCTCCCTCTATCCCCCCTCTCTCCTTCCTCTCTCCTTACTCCCTCCTTCCTGCTCCCTTCTCTCTCCTCCCTCTTTCCCTCCTCTCCTCCCTCTTTCCTACCTCTATCCCCCTTCTCTCCCTCCTCTCTCCTTACTCCCTCCTCTCTCTCCCTCCCTCTTTCCCTCCTCTCTCCTCCCTCTTTACTCCCTCCTCTCTCTCCCTCCCTCTTCCCCTCCTCTCTCCTCCCTCTTTCCTCCCTCTCTCTCCCTCCTTCGCTCTCCTCCCTCTGTCCTCCATCCCTTTCTCTCTATTGGATCAGCAGATGTTGGTGACCCAGTTAGACCCAGGAACATATGTTTGATGTGTGGGGTCTGTCTGTCTGCTATTATGTGTGCCTGTCCTGGGAGGGTGATTTGTTCTTTAAGTACCAGGATGGAGAGATGGAAGGAGGGATGGAGAGATGGAAGGAGAGATGGAGAGATGGAAGGAGGGATGGAGAGATGGAAGGAGGGATGGAGGGATGGAGAGATGGAAGGAGGGATGGAGAGATGGAAGGAGGGATGGAGAGATGAAGGAGGGATGGAGAGATGGAAGGAGGGATGGAGAGATGGAAGGAGGGAAGGAGAGATGGAAGGAGGGATGGAGAGATGGAGGGAGGGATGTAGAGATGGAGGAGGGATGGAGAGATGGAAGGAGGGATGGAGAGATGGAAGGAGGGATGGAGAGATGGAAGGAGGGATGGAGGGATGGAGAGATGGAGGAGGGATGTAGAGATGGAGGAGGGATGGAGAGATGGAGAGATGGAAGGAGAGATGGAGAGATGGAAGGAGGGATGGAGAGATGGAAGGAGGGATGGAGAGATGGAAGGAGGGATGGAGAGATGGAAGGAGGGATGGAGAGATGGAAGGAGGGATGGAGAGATGAAGGAGGGATGTAGAGATGGAGGAGGGATGGAGAGATGAAGGAGGGATGTAGAGATGGAGGAGGGAGGGAGAGATGGAGAGATGAAGGAGGGATGGAGAGATGGAAGGAGGGATGGAGAGATGAAGGAGGGATGTAGAGATGGAGGAGGGAGGGAGAGATGGAGAGATGAAGGAGGGATGGAGAGATGGAAGGAGGGATGGAGAGATGGAGGAGGGATGGAGAGATGGAAGGAGGGATGGAGAGATGGAGGAGGGATGGAGAGATGGAGGAGGGATGGAGAGATGGAAGGAGGGATGGAGAGATGGAAGGAGGGATGGAGAGATGAATGAGGGATGGAGAGATGGAAGGAGGGGTGGAGAGATGGAGAGATGGAAAGATTGAATAGAAGCAACAGGGAATTAAAAAGGAGTGTGATGAGAAGAGAAAGAGAGGTGTATTTCTGTATCTTGTCTGAGTACTATGAGGAATGCTGTGCAGTGACCAGTTCATTAGACCGGAGAGAGAAACATGAAGGAAACACAAGTCGAGCAAAGCAAGGAAGGTAGAGAGTGGAAAGGTCATTATTCACAGAATGTGATGTAGTCATCACCATGTAAGCAGAATTATGTGTGTGTGTGTGTGTGTGTGTGTGTGTGTGTGTGTGTGTGTGTGTGTGTGTGTGTGTGTGTGTGTGTGTGTGTGTGTGTGTGTGTGTGTGTGTGTGTGTGTGTTCTCCAAACACTCCCCTGCTGTTCTGAAGGGCCTCTTTCTGTTGGCACTGAAATCACTCCATACTATGGGTGTGTGTGTGTGTGTGTCATGCTGTTACTAGAAGCCAAAACTCACAAACTGAAACACCTTGCTCCATTTGTTGTTGTAATTTTCTCTCTCTCTCTCTCTCTCTCTCTCTCTCTCTCTCTCTCTCTCTCTCTCTCTCTCTCTCTCTCTCTCTCTCTCTCTCTCGTCTCTCTGTCTCTCTCTCTCTCTCTCTCTCTCTCTCTCTCTCTCTCTCTCTCTCTCTCTCTCTCCGTCTCTCTCTCTCTCTCTCTCTCTCTCTCTCTCTCTCTCTCTCTCTCTCTCTCTCTCTCTCTCTCTCTCTCTCTCTCTCTCTCTCTCTCTCTCTCTCTCTCTCTCTCTCTCTCTCTCTCTCTCTCTCTCTCTCTCTCTCTCTCTCTCTCTCTCTCTCTCTCTCCTCTCTCTCTCTCTCTCTCTCTCTCTATTTAGAACACCTCTATTTAATCTACTTCCCCTTCTCTCTTCCTCGCAATCCCTTATCATTCTAGCATCTGTCTATTTTCTATTCTCTCTCTCTCTCTCCAGTCTCTCTCTCTCTCTCTTCAGTCTCTCTCTCTCTCTCTCTCTCTCAATTCAATTCAATTCAAGGGGCTTTATTGGCATGGGAAACATGTGTTAACATTGCCAAAGCAAGTGAGGTAGATATTATACAAAAGTGAAAGTAACAATACAAATTAACAGTAAACATTACACATACAGAAGTTTCAAAACAATAAAGACATTACAAATGTTATATTATATATATACAGTGTTGTAACAATGTACAAATGGTTAAAGCACACAAGTTAAAATAAATAAGCATAAATATGGGTTGTATTTACAATGGTGTTTGTTCTTCACTGGTTGCCCTTTTCTTGTGGCAACAGGTCACAAATCTTGCTGCTGTGATGGCACACTGTGGAATTTCACCCAGTAGATATGGGAGTTTATCAAAATTGGATTTGTTTTCAAATTCTTTGTGGATCTGTGTAATCTGAGGGAAATATGTCTCTCTAATATGGTCATACATTGGGCAGGAGGTTAGGAAGTGCAGCTCAGTTTCCACCTCATTTTGTGGGCAGTGTGCACATAGCCTGTCTTCTCTTGAGAGCCATGCCTGCCTACGGCGGCCTTTCTCAATAGCAAGGCTATGCTCACTGAGTCTGTACATAGTCAAAGCTTTCCTTAAGTTTGGGTCAGTCACAGTGGTCAGGTATTCTGCCACTGTGTACTCTCTGTTTAGGGCCAAATAGCATTCTAGTTTGCTCTGTTTTTTTTTTTTGTTAATTCTTTCCAATGTGTCAAGTAATTATCTTTTTGTTTTCTCATGATTTGGTTGGGTCTAATTGTGCTGTTGTCCTGGGGCTCTTCTCTCTCTCTCTCTCTCTCTCTCTCTCTCTCTCTCTCTCTCTCTCTCTCTCTCTCTCTCTCTCTCTCTCTCTCTCTCTCTCTCTCTCTCTCTCAGTCTCTCTCTCTCTCTCACTCTCTCTCTCTCTCTCTCTCTCTCTTTAGTCTCTCTCTCTCTCTCTCCAGTCTCTCTCTCTCCAGTGTCTCTCTCTCTCACTCTCTCTCTCAAATAAATAGTTCCAAGTCCAAACACATAGACATCAATATTGGGCAAACTAGCCTCCAAGTTGGCACCAAGTGTTCCATGACAATAACGTTCTGATTAGGATTTTCAGAATGATCTTTGGTATCAATGACATGACATGCGGGTAAGTTGTTTGCACTTAGCCCATAGCTCTGTTAGGGAAGCCTGTTTCTAACCTTCTGAGCCTGGTTCCTCTCTAGGTTTCTTCCTTCCAGGGAGTGTTTCCTGTCCTCTTGCTAGTTGTTAGTCTGGGCAGCTCTATCAGCATAACTGATGAAAAAGGGCTTGATAAAATATATGTGAATGATTGATTTGGTTGAGAGATGTGTTGTTTCTGTGATGGTTCTGTGATGGTTCTGTGATGTTTCTGTGATGGTTCTCCGATGGTTCTCTGATGTTTCTGTGATGGTTCTGTGATGGTTCTGTGATGGTTCTGTGATGATTCCCTGATGGTTCTCTGATGGTTCTCTGATGGTTCTGTGATGGTTCTCCGATGGTTCTCGGATGGTTCTGTGATGGTTCTCCGATGGTTCTCCGATGGTTCTGTGATGGTTCTGTGATGGTTCTCTGATGTTTCTCTGATGGTTCTCTGATGGTTCTCTGATGGTTCTCTGATGTTCTCTGATGGTTCTGTGATTGTTCTCTGATGGTTCTGTGATGGTTCTCTGATGTTCTCTGATGGTTCTCTGATGGTTCTGTGATGGTTCTCTGATGGTTCTGTGATGGTTCTGTGATGGTTCTCCGATGGTTCTGTGATGGTTCTGTGATGGTTCTCTGATGGTTCTCCGATAGTTCTGGGATGGTTCTGTGATGGTTGATTTATGTACTTGTTTATGATCTAAGAACAATGCTCATTGCGATGCTTTAGCTGTGACGTCATTTGTGAATTATCAACTGAAAGAAAATATCATGTCAACAACAACAATAAGTTATGTAATGTTATCATCAAATGGACAGGATAAAGAAGACAATGTGAATGATTTATTTTCTTTTAGGGGGTAGATCAGCTTTCATATAGCAGATAGAATGTAGCTTCCATCAATTTACTTAACTAGGCAAGTTAGTTAAGAACAAATTCTTATTTTCAATGATGGCCTAGGAACATAACATCAAATTGATCAGAAAAACAACATTGTTAATGTTGTAAATGACTATTGTAGCTGGAAACGACAGATTTTTTATGGAATATCTACATAGGCGTACAGTGGCCCATCAGCAACCATCACTCCTGTGTTCCAATGGCACGTCGTGTTAGCTAATCCAAGTTTATAATTATAAAAGGCTAATTGATCATTAGAAAACCCTTTTGCAATTATGTTGGGACAGCTGGAAACTGTTGTTCTGATTAAAGAAGCAATAAAACTGGCCTTCTTTAGACTAGTTGAGTATCTGGAGCATCAGCATTCGTGGGTTCGATTACAGGCTCAAAATGGCCAGAAACAAATAATTTTCTTCTGAATCTCGTCAGTCTTTTCTTGTCCTGAGAAATGAAGGCTATTCAATGCGAGAAATTGCAAAGAAACTGAAGATCTCGTACAACGTGGTGTACTACTCCCTTCACAGAACAGCTCACACTGGCTCTAACCAGAATAGAAAGAGGAGTGGGAGGCCCCGGTGCACAACTGAGCAAGAGGACAAGTGCATTAGAGTGTCTAGTTTGAGAAACAGACGCTTCACAAGTCCTCAACTGGCAGCTTCATTAAATAGGACCCGCAAAACACCAGTCTCAACGTCAACAGTGACCTGAATTGCTTTTGTTTTAAAGAAGAGTATTGAATTACAAAAGTGTCCCATACAATAAGCGGATTTGCTGTTCCTATGTTATGTCGGAAAAATTCAGTTATAAATTCTTCTGTCCTAGTTAAAAACAAGTTAGCATCCAATAGGCTTTGATTCAATAGCAAATTTTCGCGCTCACATGGAAATTCAGTAAGAATACTGTATATGCCCATTTTTTGATGGTCCGACCACATTCTGTCCCCTATCAACACTTTTTAACTTTTGGTGCCAGTGAGAATGACATAAGAAAGTAATCAAGACGACTAGTTTGATTAAACCTCCATGTGTATCTCACTAGGTCAGGATATTAACCTTTCATGAGCCTCTACCCCGGGTCCGGGATCACCCCCCACCCCCCCACACACTGATTAGCATAGCTAGCATAGCTTCACAAGTAGATAGTAGCATCTAAATATCATTAAATCACAAGTCCAAGACACCAGATGAAAGATACAGATCTTGTGAATAAAGCCACCATTTCAGATTTTTTAAATGTTTTACAGGGAAGACAAAATATGTAAATCTATTAGCTAAACACGTTAGCAAAATACACAATTTCTTTGTCCACCATTTTTTCTCTCCACCAGTAGCTATCACCAATTCGGCTAAACTAAGATATTGATTTACATTTCTAAAATTATCCTTACTTTCTTATACAGCGTTCGCCAAGAGAAGCTATAACAAACAAAATGGCGTAATATGCGTTTAAAATATTTCGACAGAACAACGATTTATCATATTAAATCTAAATAACCAATAAAAAAACTCATCAGATGACAGTCTGATAACATATTTATGGTATAGGATAGGTTTTGTTAGAAAAAAGTGCATATTTCAGGTAGAAATCACAGTTTACAATTGCACCGACCATCACAACACGACTAGAATTACTATAGAGAGCAACGTGTATGACCAATTTACTCTTCATAAAACATTTCATAAGAATAGACAAAGCATAGCAATGGAAAGACCCAGATCTTGTGATTCCAGACAATATTTCAGATTTTCTAAGCGTTTTACAGCGAAAACACAATAAATCGATAAGTTAGCATACCACATGTGAAAACGTTACCAGAGCATCGATTCAAGCCAAAGAGAGCTATAACGTAATCATCGCCAAAATATATTAATTTTTTCACTAACCTTCTCAGAATTCTTCCGATGACACTCCTGTAACATCATTTTACAACATACATATACAGTTTGTTCGAAAATGTGCATATTTAGCCATACAAAACCGTGGTTACACAATGAAAATAGTAGGAAATCAAGCCTCAAAATGTCGGACGTCATCTTTCAGAGTGATCTAGTTTAATCGAAAGCTAATCATATACTTGACTAAAAAATACAGGGTTGACAGGAATCGAAAGACAAATTAGTTCTTAATGCAATCGCTGATTTACATTTCTAAAATTATCCTTACTTTCTTATACAGCGTTCGCCAAGAGAAGCTATAACAAACAAAATGGCGTAATATGCGTTTAAAATATTTCGACAGAACAACGATTTATCATATTAAATATTTCTTACTATGAGGTGATTTTCCATCAGATTCTTGGGCAATGTATCCTTTCTTGGGTCTAATCTTCTTTTGGTCGATAGATGTTCTCTGTCCTTCGAAATGTCCACTAACATCGACCGAGACCCCGAAACGTGACCAAAGCTTCAAAGTGCACGACAAAGAAATTCCTCAAAATCGCACTAAACGGATATAAATTGCTATAAAACGGTTCAAATTAACTACATTATGATGTTTTTAACAACTATAACGACTAAAAACATGACCGGAGAAATATCACTGTCTAAACAACCATTTGGAAAGAGGCAAGTCCGATGTTCATCTTGCGTAAAACGCGCGAAGGGAAAAGACTGTACTTCCACGTCTTCTTGTTTTATAGTGGCTCTGATTGTGCAATCGACTCCATTCAAAGCGTGATGACGTACTGACACCCAGAGGAAGACGTAGGCAGTGTCGGTTTCTCCATAGCATCTACTGGCACCTTAAAACCGACCCCAGATCAGGGGTAAAAATTTCTGAAATCTGACTCCCTGTCAGGAAAAGTGCTGTAGAAGTAGTTCTGTACCACTCAGAGACAAAATTCCAACGGCTATAGAAACTAGAAAGTGTTTTCTATCCAATAATAACAATAATATGCATATTGTACGATCAAGAATTGAGCACGAGGCAGTTTAATTTGGAGACCAAAAAATGCTAATGCAGAACAGCACCCCCTATAGTTGCAAGAAGTTTTAAACCTCCTCCATGTATATCTCAATAGGTCAGGATATTAAACCTCCTCTATGTATATCTCACTAGGTCAAGATATTAAACCTCCTCCATGTATATCTCACTAGGTCAGGATATTAAACCTCCATGTATATCTCACTAGGTCAGGGTATTAAACCTCCACCATGTATATCTCACTAGGTCAGGATATTAAACCTCCATGTATATCTCACTAGGTCAGGATATTAAACCTCCTCCATGTATATCTCACTAGGTCAGGATATTAAACCTCCTCCATGTATATCTCACGAGGTCAGGATATTAAACCTCCGCCATGTATATATCACTAGGTCAGGATATGAAACCTCCGCCATGTATATATCACTAGGTCAGGATATTAAACCTCCTCCATGTATATCTCACTAGGTCAGGATATTAAACCTCCTCCATGTATATCTCACTAGGTCAGGATATTAAACCTCCTCCATGTATATCTCACTAGGTCAGGATATTAAACCTCCTCCTTGTATATCTCACTAGGTCAGGGTATTAAACCTCCATGTATATCTCACTAGGTCAGTATATTAAACCTCCTCCATGTATATCTCACTAGGTCAGGATATTAAACCTCCGCCATGTATATATCACTAGGTCAGGGTATTAAAGCTCCTCCTTGTATATCTCACTAGGTCAGGGTATTAAACCTCCATGTATATCTCACTAGGTCAGGATATTAAACCTCCTCTATGTATATCTCACTAGGTCAGGATATTAAACCTCCGCCATGTATATCTCACTAGGTCAGGATATTAAACCTCCTCCTTGTATATCTCACTAGGTCAGGATATTAAACCTCCACCATGTATATCTCACTATGTCAGGATATTAAACCTCCATGTACAGTGGGGAGAACAAGTATTTGATACACTGCCGATTTTGCAGGTTTTCCTACTTACAAAGCATGTAGAGGTCTGTAATTTTTATCATAGGTACACTTCAACTGTGAGAGACGGAATCTAAAACAAAAATCCAGAAAATCACATTGTATGATTTTTAAGTAATTAATTTGCATTTTATTGCATGACATAAGTATTTGATCACCTACCAACCAGTAAGAATTCCGGCTCTCACAGACCTGTTAGTTTTTCTTTAAGAAGCCCTCCTGTTCTCCACTCATTACCTGTATTAACTGCACCTGTTTGAACTCGTTACCTGTATAAAAAACACCTGTCCACACACTCAATCAAACAGACTCCAACCTCTCCACAATGGCCAAGACCAGAGAGCTGTATAAGGACATCAGGGATAAAATTGTAGACATGCAACAGGCTGGGATGGGCTACAGGACAATAGGCAAGCAGCTTGGTGAGAAGGCAACAACTGTTGGCGCAATTATTAGAAAATGGAAGAAGTTCAAGATGACGGTCAATCACCCTCGGTCTGGGGCTCCATGCAAGATCTCACCTCGTGGGGCATCAATGATCATGAGGAAGGTGAGTTATCAGCCCAGAACTACACGGCAGGACCTGGTCAATGACCTGAAGAGAGCTGGGACCACAGTCTCAAAGAAAACCATTAGTAACACACTACACCGTCATGGATTAAAATCCTGCAGCGCACGCAAGGTCCACCTGCTCAAGCCAGCGCATGTCCAGGCCCGTCTGAAGTTTGCCAATGACCATCTGGATGATCCAGAGGAGGAATGGGAGCAGGTCATGTGGTCTGATGAGACAAAAATAGAGCTTTTTGGTCTAAACTCCACTCGCCGTGTTTGGAGGAAGAAGAAGGATGAGTACAACCCCAAGAACACCATCCCAACCGTGAAGCATGGAGGTGGAAACATCATTCTTTGGGGATGCTTTTCTGCAAAGGGTACAGGATGACTGCACCGTATTGAGGGGAGGATGGATGGGGCCATGTATCGCGAGATCTTGGCCAACAACCTCCTTCCCTCAGTAAGAGCATTGAAGATGGGTCGTGGCTGGGTCTTCCAGCATGACAACGACCCGAAACACACAGCCAGGGCAACTAAGGAGTGGCGCCGTAAGAAGCATCTCAAGGTCCTGGAGTGGCCTAGCCAGTCTCCAGACCTGAACCCAATAGAAAATCTTTGGAGGGAGCTGAAAGTCCGTATAGCCCCGCGACAGCCCCGAAACCTGAAGGATCTGGAGAAGATCTGTATGGAGGAGTGGGCCAAAATCCCTGCTGCAGTGTGTGCAAACCTGGTCAAGAACTACAGGAAACGTATGATCTCTGTAATTGCAAACAAAGGTTTCTGTACCAAATATTAAGATCTGCTTTTCTGATGTATCAAATACTTATGTCATGCAATAAAATGCAAATGAATTACTTAAAAATCATACAATGTGATTTTCTGGATTTTTGTTTTAGATTCCGTCTCTCATAGTTGAAGTGTACTACCCATGATAGAAATTACAGACCTCTACATGCTTTGTAAGTAGGAAAACCTGCAAAATCGGCAGTGTATCAAATACTTGTTCTCCCCACTGTATATCTCACTAGGTCAGGATATTAAACCTCCTCCATGTATATCTCACTAGGTCAGGATATTAAACCTCCATGTATATCTCACTAGGTCAGGATATTAAATCTCCTCCATGTATATCTCACTAGGTCAGGATATTAAACCTCCACCATGTATATCTCACTAGGTCAGGATATTAAACCTCCTCCATGTATATCTCACTAGGTCAGGAATATTAAACCTCCATGTATATATCACTAGGTCAGGATATTTAAGCCTCCATATATCCACTAGTTCCATTATATCCATGATATTCATGGCTTCCTTAAGTGCATGAGGGTGATAGTTTGTATTGTGATTTCCTTTACGGTCCATAGAGGTATTTAAAACAGTATTATAATCTCCCACCATAATAATAGAGTATTGTATTGCTTGTAGGCTTGATCACAATTATTATAAATATTTTCAAAGAAACATGGATCATCATTATTTGGACCGTATAGATTAATGAGCCTGTTTACTGTCAAATAACATATTTAAAATCATCCATCTACCTTGAGGATCTGTTTGGACAATTATGCACATTCGGCTCAAAATTACTGTTAATTAATAAATTACTGTTAATTAATAAATTACTGTTAATTAATACCATCACCCCTTTTGTGTTTCTTTGCTCATGGGAGAAGTATATTTCATCACCGGGCCCCCGCAAGTCCGTTTTCCACACAACTTCATCTAAAATTGTTGAATGAGTTTCCTGTGAACAACGGATATTTTATTCCTTCTCTTTCAGCCAGGTAAATACTGATCGTCTTTTCTTATTATCTACTAAGCCATTAATATTATAACTGGCTATACTTTGTTCACCATTTACCATAATAAGATACAAGTTTCAATTGTATTTATCATAATATATGTTTGTAAATTTTATAATCAAAAAGTACCTTGATGATTGTGTGTCCAGAGCTGTACCATGATATTTGCACTGCTACTGAGTAAACCTCCAATTGTTCTCCAATATTCTACCCGCTAAAACCTCCCACCATCCCAAGTTGTGTTGTCGTCCCAGTGACTGGCAGACCACTGCTGTCCTGTCCTGTATCCTAGCGTCTTTGAGAGATTGGGACCCATCCTTTAAAAAGAGCACACAGTGCCACCTAGAGAACAAAAGCAGAACTTCTTGGGGCTAGGCCCCTTTTTTCTCAATTTCCGCCTGAATGACGTGCCCAAAGTCAACTGCCTGTTGCACAGGCCCTGAAGCCTGGATATGCATATAATTGGTACCATTGGAAAGGAAACACTTTGAAGGTTGTAGAAATGTTAAAATAATGTAGGAGAATATAACACAATAGATATGGTAGGAGGTAGGAGGAAATCCAAAGAAAAACCAACCTGATTTACAATGGAAAGTATAGGGGCATACTGAATTCTAGCTCCCAGGATGCAATTCTTATGGCTTCCACAGGGTGTCAGCAGTCAATGTTCAAGGTTTCAGGCGTGTAACTTCCAAAACCAATAAGAAATATCAGTTTTAGTACAGGGACACACTCTTAGAAATTCATGTTTGGGCGCCCCATGAAGACAAGATGCACCTGCTAAAATCGGTTTCCTATTGAACATAGCTCTTTCCGTAAGATATATTATAGTTTGATTACATTTTAGGGTTTCTGAGGAGTAAATAGAAACGTGTTTTGACTTCATGAAACAAAGTTTAGGGGTAGATTTTCAGACTCCTTTCTCTGCAAGTTGAACGAGTGGATTATTCAAATCGATGGTGCCAACTAAACAGACTTTTTTAGATATAAAGAAGGATTTTATCTAACAAAAACAACACTACATGTTATAGCTGGGACCCTTTGGATGACAAATCAGAGGAAGATTTTCAAAAAGTAAGTGAATATTTAATCGCTATTTGTGAATTTATGAAACCTGTGCCGGGGGAAAAATATTTTGATGTGGGGAGCCGTCCTCAAACAATCACATGGCGTGTTTTCAGTGTAATAGCTACTGTAAATCAGACAGTGCAGTTAGATTAACAAGAATTTAAGCTTTCAACTGATATAAGACACTATAAGACACATTTATGAACCTAAATGTTTAACATCCATAATTGTTATGATTATTTATTTGAATTGCGCACCCTCCAGTTTCAGCGCTAGCGGGACACCTAGCCCTAAGAAGTTTTTAAGAGTCAAAAGCATTTCCAACGTTCTCACCTCGATTGTATTGTATACATGAATTTAAAAAATATAAATATATATTATAATTATCTTGCATATCTTAATTATTATTTTTTTTTGTTTTTTTTATTTTTATTGTGATTCATCCTGTATTGTCGCTAACATCATTATCCCTTAGCAACAGATGTAGGATACACACACACACACACACACACACACACACACACACACACACACACACACACACACACACACACACACACACACACACACACACACACACACACACACACACACACACACACACACACACACACTCCCTACCCTTCCCCTACAAACATCCACAAGCTCAGGTGTCCCAATCCATTTAAATTACAGGTTGTAATGCAAGTAGGAAAAACGCCAAAGGGGATGAATACTTTTGCAAGGCACTGTAATACAGGAAAATAACTTTAAATAAATACGAACTTAACCGGTATTCACCAAGGTTCTCATCTTTAGTTTCATGGTGGGCACATGTAGCTTACATTCATCCACTCTAAAAAACTAGTGGTTCAACAAGGGTTCTTCTTCTTCTTCTTTCTTCTTCTTCTTCTTTCTTCTTCTTTCTTCTTCTTCTTCTTCTTCTTCTTCTTTCTTCTTCTTCTTCTTCTTCTTCTTCTTCTTCTTTCTTCTTCTTCTTCTTTCTTCTTCTTCTTCTTCTTCTTCTTCTTCTTCTTTCTTCTTCTTCTTCTTCTTTCTTCTTTCTTCTTCTTCTTCTTTCTTCTTCTTCTTCTTCTTCTTCTTCTTCTTTTCCTTCTTCTTCTTCTTCTTCTTCCTTCTTCCTTCTTCTTCCTTCTTCTTCTTCTTCTTCTTCTTGAAGAACCGTAGGTTTCTTGGCACTGAAAACGTCCCCCAAAAGGTTCTTCCAAGAACCCCATAGGAGGTGTGGTTCATCGAGGAACCTCCTTAGTTGGTGGGGTGGGGGGGGGGGGGGGGGGTCTTGCAGGAACATAACAGCCTAACTGAAACATGTGGATTTGATTTTGAAAGGACAACAGTTCCAGGAACTTAACTGAAAGATGTAAAGATCTCAAGTTAAGGTAAGGTGTGTCCCTTGTATGATCTAAATTGATATTGTTTTATCATCTATCTTTTCATATTTGTGCAAATCTTTCTAAAAACAGAAAACAGACACAATTCTAGAGGTCAGAATATGTCGGCTGTAATTCTATGTTGTCGAACAGCTGTATTGGCTGCAGATAACTGAACTGCTCACTTGTGTGTTTCTGCAGGTATTTAGACGAGGAGGCATACAAAGGGTATGTCAATTAGTATTGGTATGTTATGCAGATCACATGTACCATCCTCCTCCCCTTACCTCTTCATTAAATACCCCATAGGCCTGTACATTATGGACATGGTGTGTGTATGAAAACCATTATCAAAACTGGTGTTTTTTTCCCCCGATTCACATTTACTACAAAAACCAAGGTATGATTACCGTCATGTGCAATTAATTATCTGTAATTATCTGTAATTATCTGTAATTATCTGTAATTATCTATAATTACAATTGTTGGGATTCACAGACTTCAACCTCCCTTCACCTCTGATGAATATAACCGGAAACCTGTTTGATCACGATGCACTGCAAAATCCTTCCAGCTATGGATCAACCCAACACAGTAACATCAACATGGCAGAGGATATACCCAACACAGTAACATCAACATGCCATAATATACCCAACACAGTAACATCAACATGGCAGAGGATATACCCAACACAGTAACATCAACATGCCATAATATACCCAACACAGTAACATCAACATGGCAGAGGATATACCCAACACAGTAACATCAACATGCCATAATATACCCAACACAGTAACATCAACATGCCATAATATACCCAACACAGTAACATCAACATGCCATAATATACCCAACACAGTAACATCAACATGGCATAATATACCCAACACAGTAACATCAACATGCCAGAGGATATACCCAACACAGTAACATCAACATGCCATAATATACCCAACACAGTAACATCAACATGCCATAGGATATACCCAACACAGTAACATCAACATGCCATAATATACCCAACACAGTAACATCAACATGGCATAATATACCCAACACAGTAACATCAACATGGCATAATATACCCAACACAGTAACATCAACATGGCAGAGGATATACCCAACACAGTAACATCAACATGCCATAATATACCCAACACAGTAACATCAACATGCCATAATATACCCAACACAGTAACATCAACATGACATAATATACCCAACACAGTAAAATCAACATGGCATAATATACCCAACACAGTAACATCAACATGCCATAATATACCCAACACAGTAACATCAACATGCCAGAATATACCCAACACAGTAACATCAACATGAAAGAGGATATACCCAACACAGTAACATCAACATGCCAGAGGATATACCCAACACAGTAACATCAACATGCCATAATATACCCAACACAGTAACATCAACATGGCATAATATACCCAACACAGTAACATCAACATGCCAGAGGATATACCCAACACAGTAACATCAACATGCCATAATATACCCAACACAGTAACATCAACATGGCATAATATACCCAACACAGTAACATCAACATGCCAGAATATACCCAACACAGTAACATCAACATGAAAGAGGATATACCCAACACAGTAACATCAACATGCCAGAGGATATACCCAACACAGTAACATCAACATGCCATAATATACCCAACACAGTAACATCAACATGGCATAATATACCCAACACAGTAACATCAACATGCCAGAGGATATACCCAACACAGTAACATCAACATGCCATAGGATATACCCAACACAGTAACATCAACATGCCTTAGGATATACCCAACACAGTAACATCAACATGCCAGAATATACCCAACACAGTAACATCAACATGAAAGAGGATATACCCAACACAGTAACATCAACATGGCATAATATACCCAACACAGTAACATCAACATGCCAGAGGATATACCCAACACAGTAACATCAACATGCCATAATATACCCAACACAGTAACATCAACATGGCAGAGGATATACCCAACACAGTAACATCAACATGGCATAATATACCCAACACAGTAACATCAATATGGCAGAATATACCCAACACAGTAACATCAACATGGCAGAGGATATACCAAACACAGTAACATCAACATGCCATAGGATATACCCAACCTAGTAACATCAATATGCCACAGGATATACCCAACACAGTAACATCAACATGCCACAGGTTATACCCAACACAGTAACATCAACATGCCATAGGATATACCCAACACAGTAACATCAACATGCCATAATATACCCAGCACAGTAACATCAACATGCCATAGGATATACCCAACACAGTAACATCAACATGCCATAGGATACACCCAACACAGTAACATCAACATGCCATAATATACCCAACACAGTAACATCAACATGCCATAATATAACCAACACAGTAACATCAACATGGCAGAGGATATACCCAACACAGTAACATCAACATGCTAGAGGATATACCCAACACTGTAACATCAACATGCCATAATATACCCAACACAGTAACATCAACATGCTAGAGGATATACCCAACACAGTAACATCAACATGCCAGAGGATATACCCAACACAGTAACATCAACATGGCAGAGGATATACCCAACACAGTAACATCAACATGCCAGAATATACCCAACACAGTAACATCAACATGCCATAATATACCCAACACAGTAACATCAACATGCCAGAATATACCCAACACAGTAACATCAACATGCCAGAATATACCCAACACAGTAACATCAACATGCCATAGGATATACCCAACACAGTAACATCAACATGCCATAGGATATACCCAACACAGTAACATCAACATGCCATAATATACCCAACACAGTAACATCAACATGGCATAATATACCCAACACAGTAACATCAACATGGCATAATATACCCAACACAGTAACATCAACATGGCAGAGGATATACCCAACACAGTAACATCAACATGGCATAATATACCCAACACAGTAACATCAACATGGCATAATATACCCAACACAGTAACATCAACATGCCAGAATATACCCAACACAGTAACATCAACATGCCATAGGATATACCCAACACAGTAACATCAACATGCCATAATATACCCAACAGAGTAACATCAACATGCCATAATATACCCAACACAGTAACATCAACATGCCATAATATACCCAACACAGTAACATCAACATGCCATAATATACCCAACAGAGTAACATCAACATGCCAGAGGATATACCCAACACAGTAACATCAACATGGCAGAGGATATACCCAACACAGTAACATCAACATGCTAGAGGATATACCCAACAGAGTAACATCAACATGCCAGAATATACCCAACACAGTAACATCAACATGGCAGAGGATATACCCAACACAGTAACATCAACATGCCATAATATACCCAACACAGTAACATCAACATGCTAGAGGATATAGCCAACACAGTAACATCAACATGCCCTAATATACCCAACACAGTAACATCCACATGGCAGATGATATACCCAACACAGTAACATCAACATGCTAGAGGATATACCCAACACAGTAACATCAACATGCCATAGGATATACCCAACACAGTAACATCAACATGGCATAATATACCCAACACAGTAACATCAACATGGCAGAGGATATACCCGACACAGTAACATCAACATGCCAGAATATACCCAACACAGTAACATAAACATGCCAGAGGATATACCCAACACAGTAACATCAACATGGCATAGGATATACCCAACACAGTAACATCAACATGCCAGAATATACCCAACACAGTAACATCAACATGCCAGAATATACCCAACACAGTAACATCAACATGCCATAGGATATACCCAACACAGTAACATCAACATGGCATAATATACCCAACACAGTAGCATCAACATGCTAGAGGATATACCCAACACAGTAACATCAACATGCCAGAATATACCCAACACAGTAACAACAAAATGGCAGAGGATATACCCAACACAGTAACATCAACATGCCAGAATATACCCAACACAGTAACATCAACATGGCAGAGGATATACCCAACACAGTAACATCAACATGCCATAATATACCCAACACAGTAACATCAACATGCCAGAATATACCCAACACAGTAACATCAACATGCCAGAATATACCCAACACAGTAACATCAACATGCTAGAGGATATACCCAACACAGTAACATGAACATGCCAGAATATACCCAACACAGTAACATCAACATGGCAGAGGATATACCCAACACAGTAACATCAACATGCCATAATATACCCAACACAGTAACATCAACATGGCAGAGGATATATCCAACACAGTAACATCAACATGCCAGAATATACCCAACACAGTAACATCAACATGCTATAATATACCCAACACAGTAACATCAACATGCCATAATATACCCAACACAGTAACATCAACATGCCATAATATACCCAACACAGTAACATCAACATGGCAGAGGATATACCCAACACAGTAACATCAACATGCCATAATATACCCAACACAGTAACATCAACATGGCAGAGGATATATCCAACACAGTAACATCAACATGCCAGAATATACCCAACACAGTAACATCAACATGCCATAATATACCCAACACAGTAACATCAACATGCCATAATATACCCAACACCGTAACATCAACATGCAAGAATATACCCAACACAGCAACATCAACATGGCAGAGGATATACCCAACTCAGTAACATCAACATGCAAGAATATACCCAACACAGTAACATCAACATGGCAGAGGATATACCCAACACAGTAACATCAACATGCCATAATATACCCAACACAGTAACATCAACATGGCAGAGGATATACCCAACACAGTAACATCAACATGCCATAATATACCCAACACAGTAACATCAACATGGCAGAGGATATACCCAACACAGTAACATCAACATGCCATAATATACCCAACACAGTAACATCAACATGCCATAGGATATACCCAACACAGTAACATCAACATGCCATAATATACCCAACACAGTAACATCATCATGGCAGAGGATATACCCAACACAGTAACATCAACATGCCATAGGATATACCCAACACAGTAACATCAACATGCCATAATATACCCAACACAGTAACATCAACATGGCAGAGGATATACCCAACACAGTAACATCAACATGCCAGAATATACCCAACACAGCAACATCAACATGCCATAATATACCCAACACAGTAACATCAACATGGCAGAGGATATACCCAACACATTAACATCAACATGCCATAATATACCCAACACAGTAACATCAACATGCTAGAGGATATACCCAACACAGTAACATCAACATGGCAGAGGATATACCCAACACAGTAACATCAACATGCTACAGGATATACCCAACACAGTAACATCAATATGGCAGAATATACCCAACACAGTAACATCAACATGCCAGAATATACCCAACACAGTAACATCAACATGCCAGAATATACCCAACACAGTAACATCAACATGCTAGAGGTTATACCCAACACAGTAACATCAACATGGCAGAGGATATACCCAACACAGTAACATCAACATGCTAGAGGATATACCCAACACTGTAACATCAACATGCCAGAGGATATACCCAACACAGTAACATCAACATGGCAGAGGATATACCCAACACAGTAACATCAACATGCCAGAATATACCCAACACAGTAACATCAACATGCCATAATATACCCAACACAGTAACATCAACATGCCAGAATATACCCAACACAGTAACATCAACATGCCAGAATATACCCAACACAGTAACATCAACATGCCATAGGATATACCCAACACAGTAACATCAACATGCCATAGGATATACCCAACACAGTAACATCAACATGCCATAATATACCCAACACAGTAACATCAACATGCTAGAGGATATACCCAACACAGTAACATCAACATGCCAGAGGATATACCCAACACAGTAACATCAACATGGCAGAGGATATACCCAACACAGTAACATCAACATGCCAGAATATACCCAACACAGTAACATCAACATGCCATAATATACCCAACACAGTAACATCAACATGCCAGAATATACCCAACACAGTAACATCAACATGCCAGAATATACCCAACACAGTAACATCAACATGCCATAGGATATACCCAACACAGTAACATCAACATGCCATAGGATATACCCAACACAGTAACATCAACATGCCATAATATACCCAACACAGTAACATCAACATGGCATAATATACCCAACACAGTAACATCAACATGGCATAATATACCCAACACAGTAACATCAACATGGCAGAGGATATACCCAACACAGTAACATCAACATGGCATAATATACCCAACACAGTAACATCAACATGGCATAATATACCCAACACAGTAACATCAACATGCCAGAATATACCCAACACAGTAACATCAACATGCCATAGGATATACCCAACACAGTAACATCAACATGCCATAATATACCCAACAGAGTAACATCAACATGCCATAATATACCCAACACAGTAACATCAACATGCCATAATAAACCCAACACAGTAACATCAACATGCCATAATATACCCAACAGAGTAACATCAACATGCCAGGGGATATACCCAACACAGTAACATCAACATGGCAGAGGATATACCCAACACAGTAACATCAACATGCTAGAAGATATACCCAACAGAGTAACATCAACATGCCAGAATATACCCAACACAGTAACATCAACATGGCAGAGGATATACCCAACACAGTAACATCAACATGCCATAATATACCCAACACAGTAACATCAACATGGCAGAGGATATACCCAACACAGTAACATCAATATGCCAGAATATACCCAACACAGTAACATCAACATGCTAGAGGATATAGCCAACACAGTAACATCAACATGCCCTAATATACCCAACACAGTAACATCCACATGGCAGATGATATACCCAACACAGTAACATCAACATGCTAGAGGATATACCCAACACAGTAACATCAACATGCCATAATATACCCAACACAGTAACATCAACATGCCATAGGATATACCCAACACAGTAACATCAACATGGCAGAGGATATACCCAACACAGTAACATCAACATGCCATAGGATATACCCAACACAGTAACATCAACATGCCATAATATACCCAACACAGTAACATCAACATGGCAGAGGATATACCCAACACAGTAACATCAACATGCCAGAATATAACCAACACAGTAACATCAACATGCCATAATATACCCAACACAGTAACATCAACATGGCAGAGGATATACCCAACACATTAACATCAACATGCCATAATATACCCAACACAGTAACATCAACATGCTAGAGGATATACCCAACACAGTAACATCAACATGGCAGAGGATATACCCAACACAGTAACATCAACATGCTACAGGATATACCCAACACAGTAACATCAATATGGCAGAATATACCCAACACAGTAACATCAACATGCCAGAATATACCCAACACAGTAACATCAACATGCCAGAATATACCCAACACAGTAACATCAACATGCTAGAGGTTATACCCAACACAGTAACATCAACATGCTAGAGGATATACCCAACACAGTAACATCAACATGCTAGAGGATATACCCAACACAGTAACATCAACATGCCACAGGATATACCCATTGGACTTATTTGGATTTTTTAAATTCTGCTTTGCCACTAAAAACATAATAAACACTGAGAACTCAAAAATATTGTGTTATTGTTGTTATTGTTATGCATATTATTAATAATAATAACCCCAAAATGTTATTCAAAATGTTCTTTGAAGAACCCTTTTTAAAAATTCTTAGGGATAGGCATCTTGCTAGCGGGACATCTTACTCTTTTTGGAAGAAACAAGCCTGAAACCTTGAACAAAGACTGTTGACATCTAGTGGATGCCATAGGAATTGCAATCTGGGGGCTAGAATTTCATAGGACCCAAAGCTTTCCATTTTAAAAGCCTGGGACCTAAAAAAAAAATAATAATTACGGTAGGTTTTTCTTTGGATTTTTGCCTACCATATCAATTGTATTATAGTCTCATACATTATTTTAACATTTCTACAAACTTCAAAGTGTTTTCTATCCAATGCTACCAATTATATGCATATCCTGGCATCTGGGCCTGAGGAACAGGCAGTTTACTTTGGTCACGTCAGTCAGGCGGATATTCAGGAAAATAGACCCTAGCTCTAAGAAGAAAGTTTTTTGAGAGGAACTTAGACATGAAAGGACTTTGAATACTGACGTCGGGAGATGACTTGGAAACCGGCCACTAGGGGCAGCAGTGAGCTCTGTTACCTTCAACTAGGTTTGGGTTTTGCTAGGTCATTGTGGACGGGGATGGCAGATGGGCGTAAGCATCTGCCTCTGATTCCAAAGGTTGCAAGTTTGAATCAAGCGATAGAAATATGTTTTTGAGAATTTTTGTTTTAAGTCTATCCCAAACCTTAACTCTTACCTTAACCATTCAGAGTTAATGCCTAAACTTAACCCTAACCTTCAAAATGTGACGTTTGCAACAACTTCGAAATTTGACGTTTGAGAAACATGGATTAACGTCTAACATGTCTATCTGACATGAGACTGTGAGAGCTAGTTGCTGAAATTATAATTTTGGATCACGGTTTTTAAGGACACACCTAAAATATTTCCACCTCCCATCTGAGCGCAAGGGAGCTGAATTTTCAGACAGGTAAATGACCAATTCTTGAGCAACAGTTTGAAAATAGCAGAGCGCTTGCTTTAACAAGTCAAAATTGCCAACAAACATGCATTTGACACTAGCTCCGGCTTCACGCTAGCCGAAGAAAGAGCCCTGTAGGTTGCTGACACTAAGACGGCGTGGGCGGCTCGGTTATTAATTACGGTAGGTACTGACTCTCTCCAAAAAAATGTGTGTGTGTGTGTGTGTGTGTGTGTGTGTGTGTGTGTGTGTGTGTGTGTGTGTGTGTGTGTGTGTGTGTGTGTGTGTGTGTGTGTGTGTGTGTGTGTGTGTGTGTGTGTGTGTGTGTGTGTGTGTGTGTGTGTGTGTGTGTGTGTGTGGCACTGAAATCACTCCATACTGTGCTCTTTCAAAAGCAAATAAATTAGATGATTATAGACCTTACTGCTTCCTATTGTGCACAGCTAAAGGTCTAAAGAACTGCATCTCAGAAAACCCTGTCTCTCTGTACTGGCATGCAGTATGTTTGTGAGCTAACACTAGATAATAGACCCCCTACTGTTCAGCCCTTTGTACTGAAACACTTATTTCTAAGTCTCAATGGAGAGTCTGCCGTAGAGCTATATACATCAAGCTAATGCTGTTAGTAGTTCTCTGTGCAGATAGCTGAGAAGACTCCGTTCCAAATGGAACCCTATTCCCTATATAGTGCACTACTTTAGACCAGAGCCCTATGGAACCCTATTCCCTACATAGTGCACTACTTTTGACCAGAGCCCTATGGAACCCTATTCCCTACATAGTGCACTACTTTTGTCCAGAACCCTATGGAACCCTATTCCCTACATAGTGCACTACTTTTGACCAGAGCCCTATGGAACCCTATTCCCTATATATAGTGCACTACTTTAGACCAGAGCCCTATGGAACCCTATTCCCTACATAGTGCACTACTTTTGACCAGAGCTCTGTAGGTTTCCCAGGGAATAAGGTGCCGTTTGGGACGTGTCGTCTGAGTACATAAGGGTGCTTGCTCTGGCCAAAAAGAGCTGAGTCAATTGGACTTGACAAATCTAAAAACAAGCAGGCAGAGGCAGAGGCACACAACGCGTACAGTACATCACCGAAACACATATGTGATACACACTCTCACGTGTACTGTACACACACATGTGAACACGTACAGTACATTATACACACACACACTTTTAATAACTCAGATGTATGTTGAATGAGATTAGAGGTCAGAAAGGTTCATGTGATTTATTACAGAGAGAGTTACATTCACTGGGGGAGGTGGGACGGACATACACCCACATAAACACACACACACACACACACACACACACACACACACACACACACACACACACACACACACACACACACACACACACACACACACACACACACACACACACACACACACACACACACACACACACACACATAATGATGTCCAGTATGTTAACTTCAGCTGTTCTTGTCTAGTTGGTTGATTTGGAGTCAGGAAGCTGCTTGGTATGTTGATACTGATTTAGAGACTATATATCTAATAGCTGGTTTAAAGACTGCTCCAGATATAGACTATATATATCTAATAGCTGGTTAAAAGACTGCTCCAGATATAGACTATATATATCTAATAGCTGGTTTAAAGACTGCTCCAGATATAGACTATATATCTAATAGCTGGTTAAAAGACTGGTCCAGATATAGACTATATATCTTATAGCTGGTTAAAAGACTGCTCCAGATATAGACTATATATCTAATAGCTGGTTAAAAGACTGCTCCAGATATAGACTATATATCTAACAGCTGGTTAAAAGACTGCTCCAGATATAGACTATATATCTAATAGCTGGTGAAAAGACTGCTCCAGATATAGACTATATATCTAACAGCTGGTTAAAAAACTGCTCCAGCTATAGACTATATATCTAATAGCTGGTTAAAAGACTGCTCCAGATATAGACTATATATATCTAACAGCTGGTTAAAAGACTGCTCCAGATATAGACTATATATCTAATAGCTGGTGAAAAGACTGCTCCAGATATAGACTATATATATCTAATAGCTGGTTTAAAGACTGCTCCAGCTATAGACTATATATCTAACAGCTGGTTAAAAGACTGCTCCAGATATAGACTATATATATCTAATAGCTGGTTTAAAGACTGCTCCAGCTATAGACTATATATCTAACAGCTGGTTAAAAGACTGCTCCAGATATAGACTATATATATCTAATAGCTGGTTTAAAGACTGCTCCAGCTATAGACTATATATCTAACAGCTGGTTAAAAGACTGCTCCAGATATAGACTATATATATCTAATAGCTGGTTAAAAGACTGCTCCAGCTATAGACTATATATCTAACAGCTGGTTAAAAGACTGCTCCAGATATAGACTATATATCTAATAGCTGGTTAAAAGACTGCTCCAGCTATAGACTATATATCTAACAGCTGGTTAAAAGACTGCTCCAGATATAGACTATATATATCTAATAGCTGGTTTAAAGACTGCTCCAGATATAGACTATATATCTAATAGCTGGGATAAAGACTGCTCCAGATATAGACTATATTTATAATAGCTGGTGAAAAGACTGCTCCAGATATAGACTATATATCTAATAGCTGGTGAAAAGACTGCTCCAGATATAGACTATATATCTAATAGCTGGTGATATAGGCTACTGTCTGGTATTGTATCGTTCTGATGAGGTAGAGATTAGTGGATCTTCTCTTCTCTGACTCATATTAAACACACAGCTGACCACAGATCAACCCAGTCTGTCTCATTGACGTCATAGCGGAGGCTAACGTTGACGTTTAGGATTAACCCGAACGGGTTTGTGAATTGTTTTGAGCCTTCGTGTAGTGAGTGTTGGAAAGCCCTACATACTAAATAGTTACAAGTTAAATAGGAGAGAACAGGAAATGAACTGTTGCACATTGAGATAAAACACTTCTGAACAGGAATGCATTATACATCTCACTGGGTGGAAAAAGGGTCCATATCAGTGGATATCTTTGCATGACGTGTTTGATATTCTACAGAATACAGACCATGTCCAATGTATATATTTAGAGTTGTGTGGATTTGCACCGTATCCTGACACTCTGAATACAGATGCGTCTTTTAGACAGATATGATACTGGGATTACTCAGAATATCACACGTGGACATTGCCTATGGCCGGATATGGACTCATTCAATGTCCTGAGATATGTCACGTCCTGTTTTCTCTCTTCCTGTTGACAAATACTGACTGTATACATGGTGTATCTGTGTTTTCTCAGCACGTTCAAGGTATGACGCCTTATTGATTCCAGATATGCTTCTCCTGACTGAGGTCCAGATCTGGATCTTGATATGCTATTTGATCAGTGGTGGCTCCTCAGAGGAGGAATGGGAGGACCATCCTCCTCAGTGAAATTCATGAAAATAAAATGATGGATAAAACTATATTAAATATATTCAGGTCATCAAATAATTGATAAAAACACACTGTTTTGCAGTGAAGGACTACAGTAGCCTCAACAGCACTCTGTAGGGTAGCACCATGGTGTAGCCGGAGGACAGCTAGCTTCCATCCTCCTAAGGGTACATTGACTTAAATACAAGGAGGCTCATGGTTCTCACCCCCTTCCATAGACTTACACAGTAATTATGACAACTTCTAGAGGAAGTTATATTTCGTAGTAATTTTTTTAAACTTTCCCTTACTTAGCTAGTGAATGCAGCTAGCTAGTTTAGCCTACTCAAACACCCGGCTCAAACCTCTAGGGATGCCATGTTAGCTAGCTGGCTATGGCTATCGAACACTGGGACCCTTCCAAGTCAAAGTAAGCTTTTGGTTGTATTAATTGATTGCCACTGGTGCCCGCCGGTGTAACTGCTAAACTGCTTGCTGACTGTACACTGTACTGCACGATTGTAGCGGGCTTTACTAATGCGTTAGTTCTAGTAGCTATGTTGACTATAATATTACAGTAGCTACCTAATATGGTGACAACGATGTATGCTGTGTGTAGCGGTTAGCGGTTATGATATGAAGATTTGACTTGGAAAGGTTTTTTTGCCTGGTAACAGACAGCTAATGTGTTGTGCACTGAAGTCCACAAGTGAAGGGAAATGGTGAGAGAGGAGAAGAGCTTGTAGATGCAAGAAGGAATTACAATGAGCAAAGTGCTGTTTGTATGTGGCTGCTATGAAAGTGAACTGTGTTTGCGTGTGATCAGAGGTGTATTCATTCCGCCGATTCTGTTGAAAAACCTTTCTTAAATTTAACGGAAGCAAATGGAATGAAACGGGGATAAACATACCTGGATTTTGTCCAATAGAAACTCTTGTTTGCAACTGTTGGACTAATGATTATACCCTAGATCAGCTAGATGCAGGCAAGAATGTGCAAGGCGGTATTGAATGTGTCACTGTCTGTCGTCTTGATTACAAAAATACTGTATATATCTCGACCTGTGCACCCACGTTGTAAATTCATAGGCTAGGTTGTAGCAACCTCTTGATGAGTATAGGGAAAATGTTAATATCATGTAGTAGCCTAAACCTATTGATGTTACATTGAACTGGGTGAACGGAATATGAATGAAAGTCATCCAATATAATAGAAACAAGGCCATGCTTATAAAACCAATCATTGTCCTCCCTAATATTAAAATGGGCACAGTTTCTGATGCTTACTTGAGTTTTGAGGACATGCTCAATAAGTTTACAAATATTAAATCCATATAATTCTTTCAGACACTAGCTATAATCCGTCTGGATAAAGGCGCTCGCAAACCACAATCTAAAAGCACAGTAACTGGTAACATAGCGCGTTTGTTAATTTCGCCAGCAGCCAGTAGCACTAGCTATCTAGCTATAGAAGCCTGCCTGTGGGGAAAACAACCTGTGGTTACCTAGGTTACCCCGTTGGCAAAAACGTTATCCTTTTCAAACGCAAGCCACAGGGCTCTTCTCGCAGGCGCTGTTTCCCTACATTTGCCATCCGTTGGTCAGGATTTTTTTGACCTGGTTACATGTACATTGAACAACACAGCAGCTTTTCTGCATTTTTGTCATTTCTGTATAACAAAAAATGTATGACAAAGTTGGCTGTTTTACAATGGGGGTGAATGGGAATGACTGTTTGTTTTTCCCAGTTTGTGGGCGTGGTCGAGGGATTCTTTATTTCATTTTTTGACCCCCTATCAAGCTTTAAGGTGACAGCTAACGTTTTAAAACGTTTAGGCATATTTTGTACTACTGGTTAATATAAGCTATCTAACTAACTTAGCTAGCTAACTACCGACTTGGCTGGCTAGCTAGCTTGTTCCAGTTCATTTTCTCGTCGGGAATGAAGCCGATCTCTATAGCTACCTTGTGAAATAACAATATTTCCTTGCAATATCGACACAATTCCGATTCATGATTTATGCATTGACAGTTTGGAGGGGGACCACATTGGATCTGTACTGTGAGGGACCGTTGATGACGACCCGATCGGCATCCACCGTCCGTAACAAACAGGGCATGGCATATTTTTTGCAAGATTGTCCTACGTCTGCGTCTCTACAGAAAACAGGTGTTGTGATTGGTAGCTCTGGCTTTGCCATCCTGCAATTTTTAAAAACAGCAACTACTTGGATTAAATGATGATGATGTTTGCCTTTCCGTGCCTTGTATCCTACTACTGAATATGATGGAAAGGATGACTCATACGGTAACAGGGATATTTCTGAGGTCCGCATTGGATACATGTAGAATCTTTCCCATTGTGGAGAATATCCTAGCTCCGTAGATGAAACTAAGGACATGCATTGTCTACTCCATATATCGAATAACATGTCAGATATCTGGAGTTATATAGATACAGATAACCCCTGATATTGAACCTTTCCACCCAGTGGTTGTAATACCATTGCATTTTGCGTTAAACACTACAAGATGTTACTACACAGTTTGAATCCTAGGCTCAAAATGTCAGATTTGTTTTTATTTTGTTGTAATGGAAGACATTACATACAGTAGGTAGGTGGCCTTGTGTTGGTCACTGATCTTTGCCTGTCTCTCTACAACTGTAGGGATGACCTTTGATTGGACGGCATACACCAGTTGTCATGGCTACAGCCCATAGAAACGTATCTAATTCATTATTTGGTTTCAGATTCCTTCCTGATTTAATTGGTTGCTGACCTTTTCTCTCTAGTCTGTTATTGGTCGCTCACGTCCTCTCCCTCTCCCTCTCTGTGATTGGCAGGTTGTGACCAGGGGACCTGGTAGGTGTTGTTGCCGCTGTAGTCCATCGCTGAGGTTGTCTCAGAGACCAAGTGTGTTTCGCCACGGTGTTGCATCGTTGCCATGGGGAAACAGAACAGCAAGCTGCGCCCAGAGATGCTTCAGGACCTGAGAGAGAACACAGAGTTCTCCGACCACGAACTACAGGAGTGGTACAAGGTCAGTAGACAGTATACACACACACACACACACACACACACACACACACGCACACACACACGCACGCAAACTCACAGACAAATACCCACGCACACCGTAATCATAACTCTAACATAGTGGTAGAAGGTGACAGAGGACAGACAGACCTTATTCCTAACATAGTGGTAGAAGGTGACAGCGGACAGACAGACAGACCTTATTCCTAACATAGTGGTAGAAGGTGACAGCGGACAGACAGACGTTATTCCTAACATAGTGGTAGAAGGTGACAGCGGACAGACAGACGTTATTCCTAACATAGTGCTAGAAGGAGACAGCCGACAGACAGACCTTATTCCTAACATAGTGGTAGAAGGTGGCAGTGGACAGACAGACAGACCTTATTCCTAACATAGTGGTAGAAGGTGACAGCAGACAGACAGACCTTATTCCTAACATAGTGGTAGAAGGTGACAGCAGACAGACAGACCTTATTCCTAACATAGTGGTAGAAGGTGACAGCAGACAGACAGACCTTATTCCTAACATAGTGGTAGAAGGTGACAGAGGACAAACAGACCTTATTCCTAACATAGTGGTAGAAGGTGACAGAGGACAGATTGACCATATTCCTAATCTCCAACAGGTGTTTATCCCTGGCCTTTTCAGACCACGGAAACCACTACTGATAAGATACATAATGGAATAACCAGGGAAACCACTACTGAAACGATAATACTGGATTAACCAGGGAAACCCCTTACCCCTAATCCCTTACCCCTAACCCCTTACCCCTAACCCCCTAAACCCTTACCCCTAACCACTAAATCCTAACCCCTAACCCCCTAAACCCTTACCCCTAACCCCTTACCCCTAACCCCCTAAACCCTTACCCCTAACCACTAAATCCTAACCCCTAACCCCCTAAACCCTTACCCCTAACCACTAAATCCTAACCCCTAACCCCCTAAACCCTTACCCCTAACCCCCTAAACCCTATCCCCTAACCCCTAACCCCCTAAACCCTTACCCCTAACCCCCTAAACCCTAACCCCTAAACCCTTACCCCTAAACCCTAACTCCTTACCCCTAACCCCCTAAACCCTTACCCCTAACTCCTTACCCCTAACCCCCTAAACCCTAACCCCTAAACCCTTACCCCTAACCCCCTAAACCCTTACCCCTAACCCCCTAAACCCTTACCCCTAAACCCTTACCCCTTACCCCTTACCCCTCACCCCTAACCCCTAAACCCTTACCCCTAACCCCCTAACCCCTTACCCCTAACCCCCTAAACCCTTACCCCTTACCCCTCACCCCTAAACCCTAACCCCTAACCCCCAAAACCCTTACCCCAAACCCCCTAAACCGTTACCCCAGACATTATTCCATTCAGAAAACGACACACAAAAATACACACACACACACACACACACACACACACACACACACACACACACACACACACACACACACACACACACACACACACACACACACACACACACACACACACACACACACACACGCATACCTTAACACACCTTAACACACACACGCACGCACGCACGCACACACACACACACACACACGCATACCTTAACACACCTTAACACACACACACACGCACGTACGCACACACACACACACACACACAAGCTACAGACACACACACACCCATACCTTAACACACCTTAACACACACACGCACGCACGCACGCACACACACACACACACACACGCATACCTTAACACACCTTAACACACACACGCACGCACGCACACACACACACACACACACACACACACACACACACACACACACACACACACACACACACACACACACACACACACACACACACACACACACACACACACACAAGCTACAGACACACATCACATCTGCTGCTTCCAGTCTCTTATTATTATTGTAAAATACTGCACAATTTGAACACTTTTCCAGCCAATTCTCCCTTCCCCCAAAACACGTGTAAATATTTGACTATAAATTGTTCCTTCCTGTATTATACTTGAAAGGCTGGTAATGGCTCACATCAACACCATCATCCCAGAAACCCTGGACCCATTTCAATTCGTACCGCCCGAAACAGATCCACAGACGATGCAATCTCTATTGCACTCCACACTGCCTTCACCCACCTGGACAAAAGGTGCACCTATGTGAGAATGCTGTTCATTGACTACAGCTCAGCGTTCAACACCATAGTGCCCTCAAAGCTCATCACTAAGCTAAGGACCCTGGGACTGAACACCTCCCTCCTGCAACTGGATCCTGGACTTCCTGACGGGCCACCCCCAGGTGGTAAGGGTAGGTGACAACACATCCACCACGCTGATCCTCAACACGGGGGCCCCTCAGGGGCATGTGCTTAGTCCCCTCCTGTACTCCCTGTTCACCAACAACTGCGTGGCCAAACACGACCCCAACACCGTCATTAAGTTTGCTGACGACACCAAGTTGCTTGGCCTGATCACCGTCGATGATGAGGCAGCCTCTAGGGAGGACGTCAGAGACCTGGCCGTGTGGTGCCAGGACAACAACCTCTCCCTCAACGTCAGCAGGACAAATAAGCTCATTGTGGACTACAGGAAATGGAGAGGCGAGCACGCCCCCATTCACATCGACAAGGCTGTAGTGGATTTGGGTCGAGAGCTTCAAGTTCCTCGGTGTTCACATCACTAAGGAATTAACATGCTCCACACACACCAACACAGTCGTGAAGAGGGCATGTCAGCGCCTCTTCCCCCTCAGGCTGTAAAAACTTGCCATGGGCTCTCAGATCCTCAAAAAGTTATACAGCTGCACCATCGAGAGCATCTTGACTGGCTGGATCACCGCTTGGTACGGCAACTGCAAGGCGCTACAGAGGGTTTTGACAAAGCCCAGTACATCACTGTGGCCGAGCTCCTTGCCATCCGGGACCTCTATACCAGGCGGTGTCAGAGGAAGGCCCACAAAAAAGTGTCAAAGACTCCAGGCACCCAAGTCATAGACTGTTCTCTCTGCTACCGCATGGCAAGTGGTACCAGTGCACCAAGTCTGAAAACAACAGGACCCTGAACAGCTTTTACTCCCCAAGCCATAAGACTACTAAACAATACTGCTACATAGCTAATCAAATGGCTACCCGAACTAACTGCACTAACTCTCTTGCACTGACTCTATACACACACACTGGACTCTACCCAACACACTCACACATACTGACACTGACATCCCAACACAAGCATACTGACGCCACACACCAACACACACACTTACACACACATTCACACACCAAATACGCTGCTGTTACTGTCTATTATCTATCCTGTTGTCTAGTCACTTTACCCCTACCTACAGTATACTGCTGTTACTGTCTGTTATCTATCCTTTACCCTACCTACAGTATACTGCTGTTACTGTCTATTATCTATCCTGTTGTCTAGTCACTTTACCCCTACCTACAGTATACTGCTGTTCCTGTCTATTATCTATCCTTTACCCTACCTACAGTGTTTACGAAAGTATTCAGACCCCTTGACTTAAAAAAAAAAAATAGGTTACAGGCTTATTCTATAATTTCTGGATTTTTTTTTTTCCTAATCAATCTGAACACAATACCCCATAGTGACGAAGCAAAAATTGTTTTATAAAAAAGCTAATTTATTACAAATAAAAAACTTAAATATCACATTTGTATAAGTATTCAGACCCTTTACTCAGTACTTTGTTGAAGCACCTTTGGCAGCGATTACAGTCTTGAGACTTCTTGGGTATGACGTTACTTGGCACACCTGTATTTGGGGAGTTTCTCCCATTCTTCTCTGCAGATCCTCTCAGGCTCTATCAGTTTGGATGGGGAGCGTTGCTGCATAACTAATGATCAGCTATGAAAAGCCAACTGACATTTACTCCTGAGGTGCTGACCTGTTGCGCCCTCGACAACCACTGTGATTATTATTATTTGACCCAGCTGGTCATCTATGAACATTTGAACATAACATCTTGTTATAATCTCCACCCGGCACAGCCAGAAGAGGACTAGCCACCCCTCATAGCCTGGTTCCTCTCTAGGTTTCTTCCTAGGTTCTTGCCTTTCTAGGGAGTTTTTCCTAGCCACCGTGCTTCTACACCTGCATTGTTTGGGGTTTTAGGCTGGGTTTCTGTACAGCACTTTGTGACATCGGCTGATGTAAGAAGGGCTTTATAAATAAATTTGATTGATTGATTTTCAGGTCTCTCCAGAGATGCTTGATCCGGTTCATTTCCGGTCTCTGGCTTGGCCACTCAGGGACATTCAGAGACTTGTCCCGAAGCCACTCCTGCGTTATCTTGGCTGTGTGCTTAGGGTCGTTGTCACGTTCCTGACCTTATTTCCTTTGTTTAGTCTTTGTTTAGTTGGTCAGGACGTGAGCTGGGTGGGTATATTCTATGTTATGTGTTTCATTGGTTTAGGGTTGTCTAATTGGCCTGATATGGTTCTCAATCAGAGGCAGGTGTTTTACGTTGTCTCTGATTGGGAACCATATTAAGGTAGGCTGTTCTCACTGTTTGTTTGTGGGTGATTGTTCCTGTTCGTGCGTTATTTGTGTTTTATATATTCTCAAGTTCAGGACTGTAGCGTCGTTGGGTTTCGTTTTGTTTATTGTTTTGTTCGTCTTAAAAAAAGTATTCAAATAAATATGGATACATACCACGCTGCGATTTGGTCCTCCTCTCCTTCAACCAACGACGAGAGTCGTTACAGTCGTTGTTCTGTTGGAAGGTGAACCTTCACCCCAGTCTGAGGTCCTGAGCGCTCCAAAGCAAGTTTTCACCAAGGATCTCTCTTTACTTTGCTCTGTTTATCTTTCCCTCGATCCTGACTAGTCTCCCAGTCCCTGCCACTGAAAAACATACCCACAGCATGATTCTGCCACCACAACGCTTCACCGTAGGGATGGTGCCAGGTTTCCTCCAAACATAATGCTCGGCATTCAGGCCAAAGAGTTCAATCTTGGTTTCATCAGACCAGAGAATATTTTTTATCATGGTCTGAGAGTCCTTTAGGTCCCTTTTGGCAAACTCCAAGTGGGCTGTCATGTGCCTTTTACTGAGGGGTGGCTTCTGTTGTCACGCCCTGACCTTAGAGGGCCTTTTTTATGTCTCTATTTGGTTTGGTCAGGGTGTGATTTGGGTGGGCATTCTATGTCCTTTATTTCTATGATTTGGTTTTCTATGTTTTGGCCGGTTGTGGTTCTCAATCAGGGACAGCTGTCTATCGTTGTGTCTGATTGAGAACCATACTTAGGCAGCCCTTTCCCACCTGTGATTATGGGTAGATGACTTGTGTTAGTGGCACTATAGCCCTCGGAAGCTTCACAGTCGTTTATTTTGTTTCTTGTTTTGTTGGCGTCATTCCATAATAAAGGAAAATGTACGCTTACCACGCTGCACTTTGATCTTCCTTCAACCACGGACGTGACATCTGTCTGGCCACTCTACCATAAAGACCTGATTGGTGGAGAGATGGTTGTCCTTCTGGAAGGTTCTCCCATCTCCACAGAGAAACTCTGGAGCTCTGTCAGAGAGTTATTCTATACACCCTATGGGCTCTAGTGAAAAGTAGTGCACTATATAGGGAATAGGGTGCCATAGGGCTCTGGTCAAAAGTAGTGCACTATATAGGGAATAGGGTGCCATAGGGCTCTGGTCAAAAGTAGTGCACTATATAGGGAATAGGGTGCCATAGGGCTCTGGTCTAAAGTAGTGCACTATACAGACCCCACACATAATCATACCTTTCTAAAAACCTATTTTCACTTTGTCATTGTGGGGTATTGTGATGTCATTATGGGGTATTGTGATGTCATAATGGGGTATTGTGATGTCATAATGGGGTATTGTGATGTCATAATGGGGTATTGTGTGTAGATTGATGAGGATTTTTTTTTCCATCCATTTTAGAATAAGTCTGTAATGTAAGAAAATGTGGAAAAGTCAAGGGGTCTGAATACTTTCTGAAAGCACTGTATATATGTTCAAAGCTACCTCAATTATCGCGCACCCCTGCACATCGACTCGGTGCTTGTATTTTCTACTCCCTTTATATAGACTTGGTACTTTCTACTTCCTGTATATAGACATGGTACTTTCTACTTCCTGTATATAGACATGGTACTTTCTACTTCCTGTATATAGACATGGTACTTTCTACTTCCTGTATATAGACATGGTACTTTCTACTCCCTGTAAATAGCCATGTTATTTTCTATTTCCTGTATACAGCCATGTTATTTTCTACTCCCTTTATATAGACATGGTACTTTCTACTTCCTGTATATAGACATGGTACTTTCTACTTCCTGCATATAGACATGGTACTTTCTACTCCCTGTATATAGCCATGGTACTTTCTACTCCCTGTATATAGCCATGGTACTTTCTACTTCCTGTAGATAAACATGGTACTTTCTACTTCCTGTAGGGCTTGTAAGGTCTCTTAAGTAAGCATTTCACGGTCATCAGAAAGAAAGGAGGACCAAGGCACTCTTCATATAAATCATTAAAATATCTTTATTTGTATGGCATGTTCAATGGAAAAGAAGTTTAAAAACTCTAACGCGTTTCGGCTGCATGGCCTTTGTCAGGGAGTACAGGTCTACACATGTTGTATTAGGCGTATGTAAGAAATACACTTTTTGATTTGATTTGTATTCAGCCAGGTTACTTTTATTTGTTATTATTATTCGTTATTCACTGTGTATTTATTCCTCATGTCACTATATTAATTTGTTTATGTATTTAAAAAAAAAATCTTTATCTTGACTGCATTTTTGGAAAAGGACCCATAAGTCAGCATTTAGTCTACACCTGTATGTGACAAATAGCATTTAGTCTACACCTGTATGTGACAAATAGCATTTAGTCTACACCTGTATGTGTAAAAGAGCATTTAGTCTACACCTGTATGTGACAAATAGCATTTAGTCTACACCTGTATGTGACAAATAGCATTTAGTCTACACCTGTATGTGACAAATAGCATTTAGTCTACACCTGTATGTGACAAATAGCATTTAGTCTACACCTGTATGTGACAAAGAGCATTTAGTCTACACCTGTATGTGACAAATAGCATTTAGTCTACACCTGTATGTGACAAATAGCATTTAGTCTACACCTGTATGTGACAAATAGCATTTAGTCTACACCTGTATGTGACAAAGCATTTAGTCTACACCTGTATGTGACAAATAGCATTTAGTCTACACCTGTATGTGACAAATAGCATTTAGTCTACACCTGTAGGTGACAAATAGCATTTAGTCTACACCTGTATGTGACACATAGCATTTAGTCTACACCTGTATGTGACAAAGCATGTGACAAATAGCATTTAGTCTACACCTGTATGTGACAAATAGCATTTAGTCTACACCTGTATGTGACACATAGCATTTAGTCTACACCTGTATGTGACAAAGAGCATTTAGTCTACACCTGTATGTGACAAAGAGCATTTAGTCTACACCTGTATGTGACACATAGCATTTAGTCTACACCTGTATGTGACACATAGCATTTAGTCTACACCTGTATGTGACACATAGCATTTAGTCTACACCTGTATGTGACAAAGCATGTGACAAATAACATCTGATTTGATTTGATTTATACTTGTGCTCAAATTTTTATTATTTTACTCTATTTATATAAAAAATGTTCTATTCTACTGAGCCATTTACTTTAAGTTCCCCGTCTTATATTTTATATGTTCTTATTGTTGTTTAGTTGTTGAGAAGGAACCTGCAAGTAAACATTCGGTTGGATGGTGTGTACTGTGTGTATACTGTAAATACGATGAATAAAACTTGAAACTTGATGAATGCTGGACATAAAGTCTGTTTTCAGAGAATGATGTCGTGGGTACTATCTGCTGGTGTTGGCAATGGAACGAGGGCTACAAAAGGTCTCTCTCTGTTCTCTCTCTCTCTCGCTCTCTCTGGTCTCTCTCTATCTCTCTCTGTTCTCTCTCTATCTCAGTTCTCTCTCTCTCACTCTCTCTATCTGTTCTCTCTCTCTCGCTCTCTCTGGTCTCTCTCTATATTGCTCTGTTCTCTCTCTCTCCCACTGTTCTCTCTCTATCTCAGTTCTCTCTCTAGCTCTCTCTCTATCTGTTCTCTCTCTCTCTGTTCTCTCTCTCCATCTCAGTTCTCTCTCTCTCACTATCTGTTCTCTCTCTTTCTGTTCTGTCTCTCTCTCTCGGTTCTCTCTCTCTCTGTTCTCTCTTTCTCACACTCTCTCTCTCTCGCTCTCCTTAGGGCTTTCTGAAAGACTGTCCCAGCGGCAACCTGAACGTGGAGGAGTTCAAGAAGATCTACGCCAACTTCTTCCCGTACGGAGATGCCTCCAAGTTCGCCGAGCACGTCTTCCGAACGTTCGACACCAACAACGACGGCACCATCGACTTCCGGGAGTTCATCATCGCGCTGAGTGTCACGTCACGGGGAAAGCTGGAGCAGAAACTGAAGTGGGCCTTCAGCATGTATGACCTGGATGGGAATGGGTACATCAGCCGTGATGAGATGTTGGAGATTGTACAGGTGAGACATGGGATTTGTAGTCCTGGTGGAGGTCGTACAGGTGAGGAGGTCCACTTCAGTTTCTGCTCCAGCTTGCCCAGCTCGTTTAAGTAAGCAATGCTCAAGCTTGCCCAGCTCGTTTTAGTAACCAATGTTTCTCATTTAAATGTGGTTAAATACTTCCTCCTGGTTCCTCTCTAGGTTTCTTCCTAGGTTCCTGCCTTCTAGGTAGTTGCTCTTAGCCACCGTGCTTCTTCCTCTGCATTGCTTGATCTTTGGGGTTTTAGGCCGGGTTTCTGTACAGCGTTTTGTGACATCAGCTGATGTGAAAAGGGATTCATAAATTACATTTGAAATTGATTGATTGATGAATAGACACACCAGTCATGATGAAGGGATGGAGATCCTACAGGACAATGAAGGGATGGAGATCCTACAGGACAATAGACACACCAGTCATGATGAAGGGATGGAGATCCTACAGGACAATGAAGGGATGGAGATCCTACAGGACAATAGACACACCAGTCATGATGAAGGGATGGAGATCCTACAGGACAATAGACACACCAGTCATGATGAAGGGATGGAGATCCTACAGGACAATGAAGGGATGGAGATCCTACAGGACAATAGACACACCAGTCATGATGAAGGGATGGAGATCCTACAGGACAATAGACACACCAGTCATGATGAAGGGATGGAGATCCTACAGGACAATGAAGGGATGGAGATCCTACAGGACAATAGACACACCAGTCATGATGAAGGGATGGAGATCCTACAGGACAATGAAGGGATGGAGATCCTACAGGACAATAGACACACCAGTCATGATGAGGGGATGGAGATCCTACAGGACAATAGACACACCAGTCATGATGAGGGGATGGAGATCCTACAGGACAATAGACACACCAGTCATGATGAAGGGATGGAGATCCTACAGGACAATGAAGGGATGGAGATCCTACAGGACAATAGACACACCAGTCATGATGAGGGGATGGAGATCCTACAGGACAATAGACACACCAGTCATGATGAAGGGATGGAGATCCTACAGGACAATGAAGGGATGGAGATCCTACAGGATAATGAAGGGATGGAGATCCTACAGGATAATGAAGGGATGGAGATCCTACAGGATAATGAAGGGATGGAGATCCTACAGGACAATAGACACACCAGTCATGATGAAGGGATGGAGATCCTACAGGACAATGAAGGGATGGAGATCCTACAGGACAATAGACACACCAGTCACGATGAAGGGATGGAGATCCTACAGGAGAAACAGAGAAAACAGTTAGGTATTTTTTGGGGGGCTGAAATTGTTTAGCACTAAGATGGCAAATGTAACAGAGGTGAACTGTTCATTGCTAGCTTAGCCAACTGTAGCATTGTGTTGTCTCTACGAGCTGTACCAGCTGGGAATCCTGAACTACTTTTATGAACTTTTAGAGTCCTGGCTGCATCCCAAATGGCACCCTAGTCCCTATATAGTGCACTTCTTTTGACCAGAGCCCTATGGCACCCTATTCCCTATATAGTGCACTACTTTTCACTAGAGCTCATAGCGTGACAGACCCCACACATAATCAAGGACCCCCACACCCCCCCCAGCCACGAGCTGTTCACTCCCTTACTGTCGGCCAGATGGTAAGGGAGAAAACAACTCGTACTTTTAAGTAGTAGATGTCCTGGATGGGTGACAGCACGGTCCCAGTGATGTACTGGGCCGTCATCACCACCCGGTCTATGTGTCATTGGCCAGATTATCACGCAGAAAAAAAAAAAAAAAAAAAAAAGTAACTTTCCTAAAATAAGCCTTTTTTAAACCTGGGTGATTCCAGCTTTGTATTTAGATAGAAAATAAAGTAGAATCTTGCAAGGAAGTGAGAGTGTTAACAGAATTATGTTTTCAACCCTCTGCCGTATGGCGTGAGACTAGTAGTGTCCCTCTTACTCTGAGAATTACCCGTCATTGACCATTTGGACATTCCGAAAATATACGGTACAAGAGTAAAGCTTTATATGTTTGTATTATAAACTGTGTGGTTCGAATCCTAAATGCTGATTGGCTGAGAGCAGTGGTTTATGAGACAATATACCACGGGTGTGTGACAAAAACATATTGTTAATGCTCTAATTACGTTGGTAACCAGTTTATAATAGCAATAAGGCACCTCTGGGGTTTGTGGTATCTGGCCAATATACCATGGCTAAGGACTATCCAGGCACTCCGCATCACCTCGTACTTAAGAACAGCCCTTAGCCGTGGTATATTGGCCATATACCACACCCCTTCAGGCCATATTGCTTAAATATACTACTATCCTACTGTATTAAAACATTTAACCTTAAAATGAACCCAAAAGCATGTCAACAACTAGTTTAACAGCTGCAACCACGGTAAACGTAATCTGTTTATTGTACACTATCGGTCAAACGTTTTAAAGGGTTTTTCTTTATTTTTACTATTTTCTACATTGTAGAATAATAGTGAAGAAATCAAAACTATAAAAGAACACATATGGAATCATGTAGTAACCAAAAAAGTGTTCAACAAATCAAAATATATTTTATGTTGGAGATTCTTCTAAGTAGCCACCCTTTGCCTTGATGACAGCTTTGTACATTCTTGTTGTGATGTCTTCACTAATATTCTACAATGTATTAAAATAGTAAAAATTAAGAAAAACCCTTGAATGAGTAGGTGTTCTAGAACTTTTGACCAGTAGTGTATGACTATCAAACTGTATTAAAAGCTTTAACCTTAACGAACCTCATCGCTTGATCGGTTTAACTACATCCACTATCTTACTGCTACAACTGTATTAAAAGCTTTAACCTTAAGGAACCTCATCGCTTGATCGGTTTAACTACATCCACTATCTTACTGCTACAACTGTATTAAAAGCTTTAACCTCTCTAGGGTATGTGAGACGGTAGCGTCCCACCTCGTCAACAGCCAATGAAACTGCAGGGCGCCAAATTCAAAACAACAGAAATCCCATAATTTAAATTCCTCAAGCATACAAGTATTTTACACCATTTTAAAGATACACTTGTTGTAAATCCAGCCAAAGTGTCCGATTTCAAAAAAGTTTTACGACGAAAGCACACCAAACGATTATGTTAGGTCAGAGCAAAGTCACAGAAAAAGACAGCCATTTTTCCAGCTAAAGAGAGCAGTAACAAAAAGCAGAAATAGAGATCAAATTAATCACTAACCTTTGATAATCTTCATCAGATGACACTCATAGGACTTCATGTTACACAATACATGTATTTTTTGTTCGGTAAAGTCCATATTTATATCCAAAAATCTGAGTTTAGGCAAGACGCTACTGTATCACTTGGCAAAAAGCCTGAGAAAATGCAGAGCGCCAAATTAATATTAATTACTATGAAAATTACTATAAAATCAAACGTTCATTAAATCACACATGAAAGATACCAAATTAAAGCTACACTGGTTGTGAATCCAGCCAACATGTCAGAATTCAAATAGGCTTTTCGGCGAAAGTATACGATGCTATTATCTGAGTATAGCACAATAGTAAACAAAGAGAGAGAAGCATATTTCAAGCCTGCAGGCGCGACACAAAACGCAGAAATAAAAATATAATTCATGCCTTACCTTTGACGAGCTTCTGTTGTTGGCACTCCAATATGTCCCATAAACATCACAAATGGTCCTTTTGTTCGATTAATTCTGTCGATATATATCCAAAATGTCAATTTATTTGGCGCGTTTGATCCAGAAAAACACCGGTTCCAACTTGCTCAAACATGACGACAAAATATCTCAAAGGTTACCTGTAAACTTTGCCAAAAAATTTCAAACTACTTTTGTAATATAACTTTAGGTATTTTTTTACGTTAATAATCGATAAAATTGAAGACGGGATGATCTGTGTTCAATACAGGATTAAAACTAAATGTAGCATGCCTTTTGGACATGCACTTCAATCAAACACGACACCTGGAGTGACTCGACTTCAAGATGGCCGTATTTCTTCATTACACAAAGGAATAACCTCAACCTATTTCTCAAGACTGTTGACATCCAGTGGAAGCCCTAGGAACTGCAAGCAATTCGCTTAGAAATCTGGTTTCCAAATGAAATATCATTGAAAAGACAGTGACCTCCAAAAAAAAATTCTGAATAGTTTGTCCTCTGGGTTTCTTCTGCTAAATAAGTTATGTTATACTCACAGACATGATGCAAACAGTTTTAGAAACTTGAGAGTGTTTTCTATCCAAATCTACTAATAATATGCATATCTTATCTCCTGGGGATGAGTAGCTGGCAGTTGAATTTGGGTATGCTTTTCATCCAAAACGTGAAAATGCTGCCCCCTACCCTAGAGAAGTTAACCTTAAGGAACCTCATCGCTTGATCGGTTTAACTACATCCACCATCTTACTGCTACAACTGTACTAAAAAAGTTCACCTCAAACCATCCCTGTGTAAGGGATTAGGACTAATGCTGTCATATGGTAAAACATCTGGACAAACAATGCAAAGGATTCTCAGATTGACAGATAGAAGTGAAGAAGTCTGCCCCCTAGTGGGGAGATTTTTTGCTGCACAATCCAATAGAAGGAACGGCTGACAGTTGCATAGTTTGCTGTCAGCATGGTTGTTAGAGATGCTAGTGATAATTAAGAGATGCTAGTGTCAAGTGGGTGGAAAGTGACTGATTCTTAGGATCTAGGTTGAGCAGGCAGAGTGAAGTAGAGACCAAACACAACAGGACCAGGGTCAGCAGTTAATACAGAATTTGGGTATGGTTAGTCATTCTTCAGCTGGCTCAGGGAACATTTTACACACCGTTTAAAATGACACTAACGGAACAATCAAAGGAGCTAAAAAGGCATGGGAGGTTGTTCAGAACAGGAAGGCAGGCATCCATATTGTCTCCCTCATCCATCCATTTTCCCCAAATGCTCCCCAGAAACAACCCACGCCTCTGAACTGCAGCCCCTCGTGTGGGTGGCCACACCTCAAACAGAGAGAAACACAACAAAATAAACAAGTCATTTGTCAATTGAACCAATGACATTTCTGTCTTGATTGTAACCCACTGGGCACAGACGTCAATTCAAAGTCTATTCTGCATTGGTTCAACTTCATTTCATTGAAATGACGTATAAACAACATTGATTCAATCCAGTGTGTGCCCAATGGGAAGGCAATTAGCCACACCTGTGACATCAGCGTTGTTTCGTTAGCTGGCCAGTAAAGAGGTTACGTAGGGTTGGTCATGAATATTTTGGGGCGGGAATTACAGTGTTGTGTGTTCTTTCAAGTTTTTGTTGTAACTGGGAAGTCTTTACCAGTTTAGCTGAGGAGACAGTTACAAGAGAGAGTGAGGAAGAGACAGATTGGGGTACATAGATATAGGGAAAGTTTGAGAAAGAGAATGAGAACGGGTGCAGAGAATAGATGGTTCTGTATTGTACTGAGAGCAGTATGGTTGCAAGCGCTGTGTGTTCCAGGATTAGTGAGTTAAATTTAACCAGGGTTTATCCCTGAGTATGCAGAATACTGGGATTATCCCCTGGCTCACTGAGGTTCTGCTCTGGTGAATGAGAGGAGGAGAGACGGAGGAGAGGAGAGGGAGGGGAGAGGAGAGGAGGAGAGAGAGGGGAGAGGAGGAGAGAGAGAGGAAATAAGAAAAGGAGAGAGGAGAAGGGAGAGGGAGGCAAGGAGAGGAAGAGATGAGAGGAAAGGGAGAGGCCAAGATATTATCACTGAGGATGGTGGGATGGAGAGAGAGAGAGATGGATGAGGGGTGATGAAGGGTGTGGAGAGAGAGAGAGATGGATGAGGGGTGATGAAGGGGGAGCGAGAGAGAGAGCTAGCTATAGAGAGAGAGGGAGAAGGGAGTTACATTGTAAACAGTGGAGAGGGTGAAAAGCTTCAAGTTACTCTGAGTGCAGATCACTGGACAACCTGAAATGGTCCATTCACGCAGACAGTGTGTTGAAGAAGGCGCAGCTACTCTTCAACCTCAGGAGGCTGAAGAAATTATGCTTGGCCCCCAAAGACCCTCAGAAACTCTTCTATAGAAGCACCATTGAGAGCATCCTGTCGGGCTGTATCACCGCCTGGTACGGCAATTGCACCGTCCGCTCTTCAGAGGGTGGTGTGATCAGCCCAACTCATCACCGGAGGCACACTGCCTGCTCTTCAGGACATCTACAGCACTCGGTGTCACAGGAAGGCCAAGTAGATCATCAAGGACCTCAGCCACCCGAGCCACGGTCTGTTCACCCTGCTACCATCTAGAAGATCATCAAGGACCTCAGCCACCCGAGCCACGTCCTGTTCACCCCGCTACCATCTAGAAGATCATCAAGGACCTCAGCCACCCGAGCCACGTCCTGTTCACCCCGCTACCATCTAGAAGATCATCAAGGACCTCAGCCACCCGAGCCACGTCCTGTTCACCCCCGCTACCATCCAGAAGATCATCAAGGACCACAGCCACCCGAGACACGGCCTGTTCACCCCGCTACCATCTAGAAGATCATCAAGGACCTCAGCCACCCGAGCCACGGCCTGTTCACCCCGCTACCATCTAGAAGGTCATCAAGGACCTCAGCCACCCGAGCCACGGCCTGTTCACCCCGCTACCATCTAGAAGATTAACAAGGACCTCAGCCACCCGAGTCACGGCCTGTTCACCCTGCTACCATCTAGAAGATTAACAAGGACCTCAGCCACCCGAGCCACGGCCTGTTCACCCCGCTACCATCTAGAAGGAGGAGGTGTGGACCCTGTACAGGTGCATCAAAGCTGGGACAGAGAGACTGATAAACAGCTTCTATCTCCATGCCATCAGACTGTTAAACAGTCACCACTAGCCGGCCTCCGCCCAGTACCCTGCCCTGAACCTCAGACACTTCAACTAGCGGGTTACCACCCGGTACTCTACCCTGCACCTTAGAGACTGCTGCCCTATCTATATAGTCATGTAACACTGGTTTACACACTGTTTTACCCAATTCATATGTATATACTGTATTCTAGTCAAGGCCTATCCTATTTAACTATTGCTATTACTATCCTACACTCACTGGCCAGCTTATCAGGTACACCACCCCGTTCACTGAAAACGATCACTCCTACAGACTGTGAGTCACATGTCCGTAGTTACTCATTAAAACAGGCAGACAAGCATCCAGGAATTCAGTTACTGTTCATTTGAACGTCAGAATGGGAAAAAAGAGTGACCTAAGCGACGTTGAGCGTGGGAGGACCGTCGGCGCCAGGCATGTCGGATCCAGGACCTCAGAAACAGCTGCCTTCCTGGACTTTTCATGCACGACTCTGTCTCGGGTTTCCTGAGAACGGGGCGACAAACAAACAACATCCAGTCAGCGGCAGAAACAGCTAATTGGCGAGAATGGCAAGAATAGGGCAAGCTAACAGACGGGCAACAAACAGGACAATAACGGCGCAGTACAACAGTGATGTGCAGAACGGCATCTCGGAACACACAACTCGTCGATCCTCGTCACAGATTGGCTATTTGCAGCAGACGACCACACCGGGGTTCCACTCCTATCAGATAAAAACAAGAAGAAGAAGAAGCTGCTCCCTACCTCCATCCCTCTCCCTACCTCCCTCTCTCTTTTCCTCTCTCTTTTCCTCTCCCTACCTCCCTCTCTCTTTTCCTCTCTCTTTTCCTCTCCCTACCTCCCTCCCTCTCCCTACCTCTCTCCCTCTCTCTTTCCCTCTCCCTACCTCCCTCTCCCTACCTACCTCCCTCCCTCTCCTCCCTCTCTCCCTCTCTCTTTCCCTCTCCCTACCTCCCTCCCTCTCCCTACCTCTCTCCCTCCCTCCCTACCTCTCTCCCTCTCCCTATCTACATACCTCCCTCTCCCTATCTACATACCTCCCTCTCCCTCCCTCTCTCCCTCTCTCTTTCCCTCTCCCTACCTCCCTCCCTCCCTCCCTACCTCCCCCCTCTCCCTATCTACCTCTATCCCTCTCCCTACCTCTCTCCCTCCCTACCTCCCTCGCCCTCTCCATCTCCCTACCTACCTTCCTCTCCCTACCTCTCTCCCTCTCTTTCTCCCTCTCCCTACCTCCATCCCTCTCCCTACCTCCCCCCTCTCCCTACCTCTCTCCCTCCCTACCTCCCTCTCCCTACCTACCTCCCTCTCCCTACCTCCCTCCCTCTCCATCTCCCTACCTACCTTCCTCTCCCTACCCCTCTCCCTCTCTTTCTCCCTCTCCCTACTTCCATCCCTCTCCCTACCTCCATCCCTCTCCCTACCTACCTCCCTCTCTTTCTCCCTCTCCCTACCTCCCTTCCTCTCCCTACCTCCCTCGCTTACTTGCTCCCTCCCTCTCTCCTCAGGCCATTTATAAGATGGTGTCATCTGTGATGAAGATGCCGGAGGATGAGGCCACGCCGGAGAAGAGAACAGACAAGATCTTCAGACAGATGGACCTCAATAATGATGGTGAGAGAGGGAGGGGACAAGGGATGGGTGAGAATTGGGTGTGGATCACTGTCATGTTACAGTTTTGAGAGTGTCTGAGCAGTATTTTTGTGAGTATTTCAATTCTTCCCTTTACTCTCTTTCTATTCCTGTTCTCCTATCGCTTTCTCTTCCCCCTCTCTGTTCCCCTTTTAACATTCCCCTCCCTGTATCATTTTTCCTTTCCTTTCCTCTCTCTCTCTCTCTCTCCCTCTCCACCCCATCTCCCTCTCTCCCTTTTCTCTCTATCTCTCTTTCTCCATCTCCCCCTTTCACTCTCTCTCTCTCTCTCTCTCTCTCTCTTTCTCTCACACTTCCCTCTTTCCCTTTTCTCTCCATCCCCCCCCCAGGTAAACTGTCACTGGAAGAGTTCATTAAAGGTGCCAAAAGTGATCCCTCTATCGTGCGGCTACTCCAGTGTGACCCCAGCTCCGCCTCCCAGTTCTAACCCCGCCCACCTGGCCTGCCACGCCCACCCTGATTGCTATGGAAATAGTAACTCCAATTAGTTTATGATGGTTCTCATCACTCATATATTTTTGGTGTACAAGATGGAGGAAGAGTTTTAAAAGGAGATAAAGCAAAAATCATGATCATTTTACTTAACCTTTTTTTTTTTTAAGGAAAGAAGGGACATGCATACATTATTATTCAGAAGATGATACGACAACTGAGAATACAAAAAACAAGCCGTTGTCCGATGTGTTTTACTGTCTCTCTCTCTCTCTCTCTGGAATTCTGGAAGAATGTGATAGAATTCTGGAAGAATGGGATGGAATTCTGGAAGAACGGGATGGAATTCTGGAAGAACGGGATGGAATTCTGGAAGAATGGGATGGAATTCTGGAAGAACGGGATGGAATTCTGGAAGAACGGGATGGAATTCTGGAAGAACGGGATGGATTTCCGCTGAGCTCCGCTGCCTCACATCGTCAGAAAGTCCGTCTGCCATTTTTACAAAGTCTGTTTATTATGGGGAAGAAAATGAAGGGAACATTCCATCCTGAGAACCTTGCATGGGCCATCTGTGTTCTAATCATTCTGTTCCATAGATTCTGTTTCCCTCCAATTAAGGCACAGCTCCTCCAATCCTCTTCCACTTTTATATCCATATTTATGTGTATATACATGTGTATATGACATTATACGAAATGAATAGGCAAGTATATATATCTGTCTTTATAACTCTTGTTGCATTCAGAAGGCAGTATCATGTAGATGTTTTGTTTGCTCTGATCCGATATGGGAATTGCCTAACCGTTTGTTCATAGAGGGAACATGGGACCGGGACAGGAAGTTGTGATGTTTCTGATATGTGATCTTTCACTGCGGAAAAGAAAGCTGTTGAAGATCCCATTGGGTTTTTAATACTGATGTACTTAAATGTATTGTTATATTGATTCATTTAAATGTTTTATTGTTATTATTATTTTTGTACATAATATTGTTTTCCTCATGTTGTTTACTTGTATTTATTTATTTTCATTATTGTGGTTTTAATTTGATTTGTCATTGAATATGATTATGACACAGTACTTGGAGAGGAATCGTTGGAAAGAAAAAAAGAAAGAAATGATAATGACTTGTCTTTGGAATCCGTCCGTCACATGTGGACAAATGACTTGTCTTTGGAATCCGTCCGTCACATATCTGTCCAAGATGGAATGTTGAGATTCCAGAATTCGGAATTGGAAGGGAAAAATTTGAAAATTCTAGAATATTTATATCAGGTGATTCCATAATGCATTTGATCAATGAAACCAGTAGCAACACATCATATAATTTGAGCCTCCACAAGTGTATGCATGCATGTATGTGTGTGTGTATGTCTGAGTGTGTGTATGTGTATGTTTTTGTGTGCATGTGTGTATAGTATGCATGTGTACGGTTTGTGTGCATGTCCAGGCTTTAAACTTTAACAGTATAATACATTTGTGTTGTTTATTATTAATATGTCATATAAGTATTTAAAGTTAGTTATTTTAACACTTTATCGCATCACTGAGCAGTGAAGTACAGTAGCCACATCGTCACACACCTCACTGCATGGTACACAAAACAACACAACAACAAAAAACATCACAAAACAGTTCCATTTTATAGCTCTACTCTCTTCAGCAGCACCGTCCCTTCAGCCTACCAGACCGCACACAGAAGACACACCGACATGCCGTCTTTGCGCACTCTTGTGTGTGTGTGTCACTTTGGGACAAACCCCCTCCCTCCCGCCTTCTGCCAGACACAGAGCACAATACACTAAGGGCTTGATTATCTCTATCCCTGCTGGTCTTGATTATCTCTGTCCCTGCTGGTCTTGATTATCTCTATCCCTGCTGGTCTTGATTATCTCTATCCCTGCTGGTCTTGATTATCTCTATCCCTGCTGGTCTTGATTATCTCTATCCCTGCTGGTCTTGATTATCTCTATCCCTGCTGGTCTTGATTATCTCTATCCCTGCTGGTCTTGATTATCTCTATCCCTGCTGGTCTTGATTATCTCTATCCCTGCTGGTCTTGATTATCTCTGTCCCAATGCTGTTCTTGATTATCTCTGTCCCAATGCTGTTCTTGATTATCTCTGTCCCAATACTGGTCTTAATTATCTCTATCTCTGCTGGTCTTAATTATCTCTATCCCAGTGCTGTTCTTGATTATCTCTGTCCCAGTGCTAGTCTTGATTATCTCTATCCCAGTGCTGTTCTTGATTATTTCTATCCCAGTGCTGGTCTTGATTATCTCTATCCCAGTGCTGGTCTTGATTATCTCTATCCCAGTGCTGTTCTTGATTATCTCTATCCCAGTGCTGTTCTTGATTATCTCTATCCCAGTGCTGGTCTTGATTATCTCTATCCCAGTGCTGTTCTTGATTATCTCTATCCCAGTGCTGTTCTTGATTATCTCTATCCCAGTGCTGTTCTTGATTATCTCTATCCCAGTGCTGTTCTTGATTATCTCTATCCCAGTGCTGTTCTTGATTATCTCTATCCCAGTGCTGTTCTTGATTATCTCTGTCCCTGTGCTGTTCTACCTTCCTTTTCAATGTGTTAACCGAGACATCGATCAGTAGATAGTGGAATTGTTTTAAGGCACTGATCACTTAGAGGGTTGCATTCCAAGTGACACCCTGAACCCTATACACTCCACTACTGGTGACCGTCAAGGCCCAGAGGACTCTGAATGAGCGCACTGTAAAACTTTAGTATAAGGGTAGGTAATAAACCATTTATAAACCATTAATAAACCATTAATGAGGCATTTATAAACCGTTTGCTCACCATGTATTAATCATGACTCTCATATGTGTAAATGTCAAATCTAATTTTATTTGTCACATACACATGGTTAGCAGATGTTAATGCGAGTGTAGCTAAATGCTTGTGCTTCTAGTTCCCGACAATGCAGTAATAACCAACGAGTAATCTAACCTAACAATTCCACAACTACTACCTTATACAAACACAAGTGTAAAGGAATGAATACGAATATGTACATAAAAATATAATGAATGAATGTCAGGAAGCTAGTTATTCAGACATGTGTATATATAGTTCCTTAAACATCCTGTGTTGTGTGTTGGATCTATCACCAGGTACTGCTGGAATGTCTACCAACGGCATCTTGTTGTGACAAATTGCACTGCTCACTCCATGTTATAAAGTATTTATAACATAAATGGTGTTCACTTTAGATTAGGGGCTGCAAAAAGACCTTACTGGTGATTAGTAAATGGTTTACAAACGTTGGATTAATGATTAATACATGGTGAACACACACACTTTAGACATGCCTTATACATTATTTATTACAAACCCTTCAAATAAAGCGTTACCGAGTGGACACTTCAGGAGAAAGGACATATTATTTGGAATGCACCCCTAGTTTCCCACAATGTGTACTGCACTGCACCTCACCTATGAGCTTCCAGGGTCACTGCCCCCTGGTGGTTGGATGAGCTTCCAGGGTCACTGCCCCCTGGTGGTTGGATGAGCTTCCAGGGTCACTGCCCCCTGGTGGTTGGATGGGCTTCCAGGGTCACTGCCCCCTGGTGGTTGGATGGGCTTCCAGGGTCACTGCCCCCTGGTGGTTGGATGGGCTCCCAGTTCACTGCCCCCTGGTGGTTGGATGGGGAATATTTGCTGCAAAATTCTGGTAACATTCCCAAAATGTCCAGGTTTTCTAGAAATCCTGATAAAAAAAAGATTCCCAGATTTCCTGCTTATTCCAGGAATTCTTCCAATTTGGATTTCTGGAAAAACCTGGACAATGTGGTAAAGTTACCCTACACCGTCCTACCTACCCTTTTTCTGTTCTGACTGCCTCAGACTAATAACTTGAGTTGGATCAAGATATTTTTTTAAACTCTTTCTTCCTCCCTTTTTTCTGTTGCATGACAACCTCTAGTGAGGATGGATTGTTCTGTTTTGACCCGAAATCGATAACAAATATACCTTCTGTGTTTCAAACATGTGCGTGTCTGGGTTTTTCTTATGGTTGTATTAAAACAAGTAATTTTAAGGAATATTATGATTCTGGTTAAGAGTTTATTAGGAGTAAAACGTGCAAATGATAAAAGATGTCAGATGTATAGAACACATTCAGTGTTCCGTATGACATTCAGTGTTCCGTATGACATTCAGTGTTCCAGTGTTCCGTATGACATTCAGTGTTCCGTATGACATTCAGTGTTCCGTATGACATTCAGTGTTCCGTATGACATTCAGTGTTCCGTATGACATTCAGTGTTCCATATGACATTCAGTGTTCCAGTGTTCCGTATGACATTCAGTGTTCCAGTGTTCCGTATGACATTCAGTGTTCCGTATGACATTCAGTGTTCCAGTGTTCCGTATGACATTCAGTGTTCCGTATGACATTCAGTGTTCCGTATGACATTCAGTGTTCCGTATGACATTCAGTGTTCCAGTGTTCCGTATGACATTCAGTGTTCCAGTGTTCCGTATGACATTCAGTGTTCCGTATGACATTCAGTGTTCCAGTGTTCCGTATGACATTCAGTGTTCCGTATGACATTCAGTGTTCCGTATGACAGAAAATCATTTTAGTTCTACTCAATGCATATCTCTGTTTTCTCTGACGTGTTGGACAAAGACAGAGCTCACTGTTAATACCACTCAGGGAGGTGGAGAGAGATACTGCTGTGTGTGTGGTAACATGTCATTCCTTTCAGGAATCTTCAGTTATTTAGATAATTAAACAGAAAATCTATGGCAATCTATCGTAACTTTGGTAATTTATATTTGAATAATTTTAAAAAATATATCTATTCTTATATACTATTAATTTATTATTGCTGTGTCTATATTGTCCGTAAGTTTATAGTAGATGGACCATATGGTAAAAAATAAATAGCCTAATTAATGATAAAAGCATCTAATCAACAATGGAATTATTTTCAATTAACTCTGCAGCTCTTCGAACGACTGATTTCTGTCACAACTGCCACCAGTTTGACGCCAAAACATTGAAAAAATACATACACACACAATATATATATATATACACATATTAATAAAGTAATACAAATATATAATGACAAAGTTAACAGGTTCTGACATTTTAGCAACAATATTTTTTTTTAAATCTGAAATATGACATTTATATAAGTATTCAGACCCTTTATTCAGTACTTTGTTGAAGCACCTTTGGCAGCGATTACAGCCTCAAGTCTTCTTGGGTATGATGCTACAAGCTTGGCACACCTGTATTTGAGGAGTTTCTCCCATTCTTCTCTGCAGATCCTCTCAAGCTCTATCAGATTGGATGGGGAGTGTTGCTGCACAGCTATTTTCAGGTCTCGCCAGAGATGTTTGATCGGGTTCAAGTCCGGGCTCTGACAGGACCACTCAAAGCCTAGTGGTTAGAGCGTTGGACTTGTAACCGAAAGGTTGCATGATCGAATCCCCGAGCTGACAAGGTAAAAATCTGTTGTTCTGCCCCTGGACAAGGCAGTTAACCCACTGTTCCTAGGCCGTCATTTGTTCTTAACTGACTTGCCTAGTTAAATAAAGGTCAAATAAAAAAAATATAAAAGACATTCAGAGACTTGTCCCGAAGTCACTCCTGCATTGTCTTGGCTGTGTGCTTATGGTCGTGGTCCTGTTGGAAAGTGAACCTTCACCCCAGTTGGAGGTCCTGAGCGTTCTGGAGCAGGTTTTCATCTCTGTGTACTTTGCTCCGTTCATCTTTCCCTCGATCCTGACTAGTCTCCCAGTGTCACATTCGTCATAGTAATCGGACCGAGGCGCAGAGTTCCACATCTTTTAATAAACAGAAACTCACCAAACAAAACAACAAAAGCACAAACGAAACGTGAAACTACTGGTGTGCACACAAGCAACTAACTGTAGACAAGATCCCACAAAACACAAAGGGGAAATGGCTGCATAAATATGATCCCCAATCAGCAACAACGATAAACAAACAGCTGCCTCTGATTGGGAACCATATCAGGCCACCATAGAAATACAATTCCCCTAGATGACCCACCCAAGTCACTATCACGCCGCAACCAACAGAGAATAAACAGCTCTCTATGGTCAGGGCGTGACACCCAGTCCCTTCCGCTGAAAAACAGGGATAGTGCCAGGTTTCCTCCAGAAGTGACTCTTGGCATTCAGGCCAAAGAGTTCAATCTTGGTTTCATCAGACCAGAGAATCTTGTTTATCATGGTCTGAGAGTCTTTCGGTCCCTTTTGGCAAACTACAAGCGGGCTATCATGTGCCTTTTACTGAGGAGTGGCTTCAGTCTGGCTACTCTACCTTAAAGGCCTGATTGGTGGAATGCTGCAGAGATGGTTGTCCTTCTGGAAGGTTCTCCCGTCTACACAGAGGAACTCTAGAGCTCTGTCAGAGTGACCATTGGGTTCTTGGTCACCTCCCTGACAAAGGTCCTTCTACACGATTGCACAGTTTGGTCAGGCAGCCAGCTCTAGGAAGAGTCTTGGTGGTTCCAAACTTCTTCCATTTAAGAATGATGGAGGCCACTGTGTTCTTGGGGACCTTCAATGCTGCAGACATTTTTTGAAGAAGTCTGAACTCAAGCACATAATGTTTAAAAGGGATCCAAAACGTGTCGGCGTTTCGGTGGGACTCGCTGGATTAATGTGAGTAAGGTGACAACAAATCAGGAATTTTTTTAAATGGGAAAAATAAATATACAATATTCATATACAAACACCAATCACTTTTTGGTGAGGGGGGAGTCCGATTGCTGGATAATGCAGATATTTCCACCACACTCACACACACACACACACACCAGGCTGTTGACACGGGAACCACAGAGTCCTATCAAAAGAAGAAAGAGTGGGTAAGTCAGGAAAGGAAAGGACACCCATAGGGCTCTGGTTAAAAGTAGTGCACTATATAGGGAATAGGGTGCCATATGGGATATAGTCAGTCCTCTACAAAGGCAGTTAGGCTGGATCATCTAGTACAGTCTGAGCAGGGCAGGCCTAACCAGTTGAGCATAGACAGACAGCAGCACAGTAGTAGCCAATAAACTGGGGTGAGGTCAGGATATGGTAAATGTGGGGAGGCATGTGTTATATGTTAAGGCTGGTTGAGGGGGTCTATGAGGGGTGCGTGGGCTGGTGTAAGGATTTCGTAAATGGAGGCAGGTCTGGCTGTTCATCACTGGGTTAGGGGTTTCACAGATGGGTACGGAGCTGTATCTGGGTTAGGGGTTTCACAGATGGGTACGGAGCTGTATCTGTGTTAGGGGTTTCACAGATGGGTACGGAGCTGTATCTGGGTTAGGGGTTTCACAGATGGGTACGGAGCTGTATCTGGGTTAGGGGTTTCACAGATGGGTAGGGAGCCGTATCTGGGTTAGGGGTTTCACAGATGGGTACGGAGCTGTATCTGGGTTAGGGGTTTCACAGATGGGTACGGAGCTGTATCTGGGTGTCCATTGTTCATCTTTATATCCAGAAGCTGGATCTCTGCTGGGAGTCTTGTTCCAGCAGCGCATGTTCCTCTTGCGGTCTCAGCTGCTCCCCCCCCCCCCCTCCTCCTCCCGTCAGGCTGCCCATCTCTCTGGTTCTGGTACTGCTGAGGATGATGAAGAGGTTGGTGCTGGGACTTGCTTGAGATGAGATGGGGCCGAGTGAAGAAGATGAGGAGGAGCATGTTGGGGCACGGAGCTAGGGAGAGTTGGACGACTCAGCTGGCGCTATTGCAGCTATCTGAAATGCACACACACACACACACACACACACACACACACACACACACACACACACACACACACACACACACACACACACACACACACACACACACACACACACACACACACACACACACACACACACACACACACACACACACACACACACACACGCATATGTAATACATAGCATCCATCAACAGTAGTCCCGTGTGGCTCAGTTGGTAGAGCATGGCGCTTGCAACGCCAGGGTTGTGGGTTCATTCCTCACGGGGGGACCAGGATGAATATGTATGAACTTTCCAATTTGTAAGTCGCTCTGGATAAGAGCGTCTGCTAAATGACTTAAATGTAAATGTAGCTGATCAACACTGACTAGAACTGAATGGATCGAATAGTAATTTGCAATATGTACACTACACTGAACCCAGGTATAAATAATGTCAATGAGAAAACTGAGAAAATATCTTATGGCTGGACGGTGGCTGAGAAGGACCAAAACCTCACAGTTCTGCCGTGGTCTCTGGGCCTGATCTTCTTGTAAGGACAGCAGGTTAGACCCAAGAAAGACATAAATAGAGAAACACTGCGCTGAGAAAACCAGCTGGACTATACAGGTCACGATCAGAGGAACCACACAGGATCGGTCGTGCTCTGGAGAGAGGAGCGAGACCGGTCAGTGTGTGTGTGTTTGTCTGTACAGAAAACACCCAAATGGACTTTGAAAGTTACGATCAGAGTCACCCACAAAATCTATTTTGTATTCTGGAGAGACAGAAAGAGAAATTTGAGAAAAGTGTGCCAGGAATGTGTTTGCAAGAACGAGTTTAACTGAGAAATGATCTGTGAGAAATGACAAGGAAGAAGAGGAAGTTTCAGCTTTGAGGAAAATCAGACGGATTATTTAATTTACACTGGAGAGTGAAAATCAGTAGCAGGGAGAGAGAAAAGTCATTCAAAACCTCCAGATGACAGGAGAGACACTGTGAGGTTCAGAACGCTGATTTTGGAACTCAAAGCCAGTCTCTGTGGTGGGAACTAAAGCCTAGCTCAGGAACTGTCTCTGGCATTCATGATGAAACACATCTTACATAACATTCAATACGCCCCTGGTACAAACACAGTCTGCTTCTAGGAAGAAGCAAGTGTTGAGTGCTACTGTAGACTAGTGTTTGTAGGATTGCAAGATATACTGGTTAGATCACTTCACAGAAAACTAGCACGACCCAACTGGTTTTTCCTTGATGCCATTGGCTAGATTATGTAGCAGTGGTGGAAAAAGTACCCAATTGTCCTACTTGAGTAAAAGTATAGACACCTTAATAGGAAATGACTCAAGTAAAAGTGAAAGTCACCCAGTAAAATACTACTTGAGTAAAAGTCTAAAAGTATTTGGTTTTAAATATACTTAAGTGTCAAAAGTCAAAATTCAAATAGTCAAGGACCAGTGGGACTGTACTCTTAGCGACACATCTCACTAAGAGGAAGTTGTTGTTGACCGCTGGAATTGTGTTGTTGTATGTAAACACTGGTACTGCCTTTTACCAGGTCTCCCTCACAAAATAAATGTTCTGGTTAAATTAAGGTTAAACAAAATGAACACATCATCCCTCCACATGACCCACTAAACACACACACTCCATATGTGACTTAAGTAAATACGTGTGGGGTCGAAGGGGTACTCGTAGGTGATGCTGGCATAGCCAATAGCGTCTGGGAACAGGCAGTGAGTCAAGAGGCTCCGCCCCCCATAAACTATGGTCACTACGGAAACAGGCAGACCAACGCCAGAGGCTGTGGCCAGAAGATTTGCAAACATGCTGATCATAAACAACAACCATGTCTGACACACACAGAGAGAGAGACAGAGGACTGTAGAGGGAGAGCGAGAGAGCAAGAGAGAGAGAGAGCGAGAGAGAGAGAGAGAGAGAGATAGAGAGAGAGACAGAGGACTGTAGAGGGAGAGCGAGAGAGCAAGAGAGAGAGAGAGAGAGCGAGAGAGAGAGAGAGAGAGAGATAGAGAGAGAGAGAGACAGAGGACTGTAGAGGGAGAGCAAGAGAGAGAGAGAGCGAGAGAGAGAGAGATAGAGAGACAGAGAGAGAGACAGAGGACTGTAGAGGGAGAGAGAGACAGAGGGCTGTAGAGGGAGAGTGAGAGAGCAAGAGAGAGAGAGAGAGAAAGAGAGGACTGTAGAGGGAGAGCGAGAGAGCAAGAGAGAGAGAGAGGGCTGTAGAGAGAGAGCAAGAGAGAGAGAGAGAGACAGAGACAGAGGACTGTAGAGGGAGAGAGAGACAGAGGGCTGTAGAGGGAGAGTGAGAGAGAAAGAGAGAGAGAGAGAGAGAGAGAGAGAGAGAGAGAGAGAGAGGACTGTAGGGGAGAGCGAGAGAGCAAGAGAGAGAGAGAGGGCTGTAGAGGGAGAGTGAGAGAGCAAGAGCGAGAGAGAGAGAGAGGACTGTAGAGGGAGAGCAAGAGAGAGAGAGAGAGAGAGAGAGAGAGAGAGAGAGAGAGAGAGACAGAGAGAGAGGACTGTAGAGGGAGAGCAAGAGAGAGAGACAGAGAGAGAGAGAGAGCGAGAGAGGACTGTAGAGGGAGAGCAAGAGAGAGAGACAGAGAGAGAGAGAGAGAGAGAGAGAGAGAGAGAGAGAGAGAGAGAGAGAGAGAGAGAGAGAGAGAGAGAGAGAGAGAGAGAGAGAGAGAGAGAGAGAGAGAGAGAGAGAGAGACAGAGAGAGAGACAGAGAGAGAGACACAGAGAGAGACAGAGGACTGTAGAGGGAGAGAGAGAGAGAGAGAGAGAGACATAGGACTGTAGAGGGAGAGCGAGAGAGCAAGACAGAGAGAGAGAGAGAGAGAGAGAGAATGAGAAGACTGTCGAGAAAGAGAGAGAAGACTGTAGAGCGAGAGAGAGCGTGAGTGAGCTAGCGAGAGAGCGTGAGTGAGAAAGCGAGAGAGCGAGAAACAGAGAGCGAGGAGATTGCGTTCACTTGCCCAGTCTTCCAACCGCCCTGTTGAAGTTTCCTTCAAGAGATCAAAAATAACTCCAATGACAGAAAAACAGTCAATTCTCTTTCATCTGACAGGAAACAGGAAACAGGAGGACCAGAGGGAAAGACCGAAATTAAGGAAGAAAAAATGAGGAAAAATAAATGGAGGGATAAATCAGTGCCAATCACCAGGAGACAGAGGAGAGAGAAGACAGGAAGTAAAGCATCACAGGAACCAAAAACCGTTCACTTGACAAACAGCACAGCTCTAAAACATTCCCCCCATAGACAGACGTGCATTCTCACATCACTACAGCAAAGACTTCACAGCCACACATCTGAAATGTAGAGGCTGTCACACCCATATCTGTTTCACTTGACTTTGTCTCCACCCCCCACCAGGTGTCTCCCATCTCCCCTCATTATCCCCTGTGTATATATACTTGCGTTTAATGTGTGTCTGTTGCCAGTTCGTCTTGTTTTGTGTCAGGTCTTATCAGCGTGTTTCCTGTTTCGCCTGTTCTCAAGTCTTTGTTTTCTAGTCTTCCCGGTTCTGATCTTTCTGCCTGTCCTGATCCTGCTGTTCTGTCCCTGACTGCCCTCGACCTGCATTGTGCCTGCCCCCTTTGCTTTAATAAATATTCTGAGATTGGAACTATCCGCTTCCTATGACTGTATCTGGGTCTCATCCTGAGTTGTGATAGAGGAGACTAAATACCGGATCAATAAACTATCAATACAGAACAGATCAGAGATAATACTGGATCAATAAACTACCAATACAGAACAGATCAGAGATAATACTGGATCAATAAACTATCAATACAGAACAGATCAGAGATAATACTGGATCAATAAACTACCAATACAGAACAGATCAGAGATAATACTGGATCAATAAACTATCAATACAGAACAGATCAGAGATAATACTGGATCAATAAACTACCAATACAGAACAGATCAGAGATAATACTGGATCAATAAACTATCAATACAGAACAGATCAGAGATAATACTGGATCAATAAACTATCAATACAGAACAGATCAGAGATAATACTGGATCAATAAACTATCAATACAGAACAGATCAGAGATAATACTGGATCAATAAACTACCAATACAGAACAGATCAGAGATAATACAGGATACAAAGTCAAAGGATTCTCACCCGGATAATGGACTTGTCTTGTGATTCTCACCCGGATAATAGACTTGTCTTGTAATTGTCTTGTCTTGTGATTGTGTCTGCACTTCTTGTTATAAGACAGGATGATGGCCAGTATTTCCTTCAACACCCTACAGATACACATTACAGCTGGATTCCTATAACAACACCCTACAGAGAGATGTACTCAGTCTCACCACTAGCCCAGTGGTACTATATTATATATCAGTCTCACCACTAGCCCAGTGGTACTATATTATATATCAGTCTCACCACTAGCCCAGTAGTACTACATTATATATCAGTCTCACCACTAGTCCAGTAGTACTATATTATATATCAGTCTCACCACTAGTCCAGTAGTACTATATTATATATCAGTCTCACCACTAGTCCAGTAGTACTATATTATATATCAGTCTCACCACTAGTCCAGTAGTACTACATTATATATCAGTCTCACCACTAGCCCAGTAGTACTACATTATATATCAGTCTCACCACTAGCCCAGTAGTACAACATTATATATCAGTCTCACCACTAGCCCAGTGGTACTATATTATATATCAGTCTCACCACTAGTCCAGTAGTACTATATTATATATCAGTCTCACCACTAGTCCAGTAGTACTATATTATATATCAGTCTCACCACTAGTCCAGTAGTACTATATTATATATCAGTCTCACCACTAGTCCAGT
>NC_092111.1:40818163-40838197 GCF_045679555.1 Salvelinus alpinus | reverse complement strand
AGTACTACATTATATATCAGTCTCACCACTAGTCCTGTAGTACTATATTATATATCAGTCTCACCACTAGTCCAGTAGTACTATATTATATATCAGTCTCACCACTAGTCCAGTAGTACTATATTATATATCAGTCTCACCACTAGCCCAGTAGTACTATATTATATATCAGTCTCACCACTAGTCCTGTAGTACTATATTATATATCAGTCTCACCACTAGTCCAGTAGTACTACATTATATATCAGTCTCACCACTAGTCCAGTAGTACTATATTATATATCAGTCTCACCACTAGTCCAGTAGTACTATATTATATATCAGTCTCACCACTAGTCCAGTAGTACTATATTATATATCAGTCTCACCACTAGCCCAGTAGTACTACATTATATATCAGTCTCACCACTAGTCCAGTAGTACTATATTATATATCAGTCTCACCACTAGTCCTGTAGTACTACATTATATATCAGTCTCACCACTAGCCCAGTAGTACTACATTATATATCAGTCTCACCACTAGCCCAGTAGTACAACATTATATATCAGTCTCACCACTAGCCCAGTGGTACTATATTATATATCAGTCTCACCACTAGTCCAGTAGTACTATATTATATATCAGTCTCACCACTAGTCCAGTAGTACTATATTATATATCAGTCTCACCACTAGTCCAGTGGTACTATATTATATATCAGTGTCACCACTAGTCCAGTAGTACTATATTATATATCAGTCTCACCACTAGTCCAGTGGTACTATATTATATATCAGTCTCACCACTAGTCCAGTAGTACTATATTATATATCAGTCTCACCACTAGTCCAGTAGTACTACATTATATATCAGTCTCACCACTAGCCCAGTAGTACTATATTATATATCAGTCTCACCACTAGTCCAGTAGTACTATATTATATATCAGTCTCACCACTAGTCCAGTAGTACTATATTATATATCAGTCTCACCACTAGTCCAGTAGTACTATATTATATATCAGTCTCACCACTAGTCCAGTAGTACTATATTATATATCAGTCTCACCACTAGTCCAGTAGTACTATATTATATATCAGTCTCACCACTAGTCCAGTAGTACTATATTATATATCAGTCTCACCACTAGCCCAGTAGTACTATATTATATATCAGTCTCACCACTAGTCCAGTAGTACTACATTATATATCAGTCTCACCACTAGTCCAGTAGTACTATATTATATATCAGTCTCACCACTAGTCCAGTAGTACTACATTATATATCAGTCTCACCACTAGCCCAGTAGTACTATATTATATATCAGTCTCACCACTAGTCCAGTAGTACTATATTATATATCAGTCTCACCACTAGTCCAGTAGTACTATATTATATATCAGTCTCACCACTAGTCCTGTAGTACTATATTATATATCAGTCTCACCACTAGCCCAGTAGTACTATATTATATATCAGTCTCACCACTAGTCCTGTAGTACTATATTATATATCAGTCTCACCACTAGTCCAGTAGTACTATATTATATATCAGTCTCACCACTAGTCCAGTAGTACTATATTATATATCAGTCTCACCACTAGCCCAGTAGTACTATATTATATATCAGTCTCACCACTAGTCCTGTAGTACTATATTATATATCAGTCTCACCACTAGTCCAGTAGTACTACATTATATATCAGTCTCACCACTAGTCCAGTAGTACTATATTATATATCAGTCTCACCACTAGTCCAGTAGTACTATATTATATATCAGTCTCACCACTAGTCCAGTAGTACTATATTATATATCAGTCTCACCACTAGCCCAGTAGTACTACATTATATATCAGTCTCACCACTAGTCCAGTAGTACTATATTATATATCAGTCTCACCACTAGTCCTGTAGTACTACATTATATATCAGTCTCACCACTAGTCCAGTAGTACTACATTATATATCAGTCTCACCACTAGTCCAGTAGTACTACATTATATATCAGTCTCACCACTAGTCCAGTAGTACTATATTATATATCAGTCTCACCACTAGTCCAGTAGTACTATATTATATATCAGTCTCACCACTAGTCCAGTAGTACTATATTATATATCAGTCTCACCACTAGTCCAGTAGTACTACATTATATATCAGTCTCACCACTAGCCCAGTAGTACTATATTATATATCAGTCTCACCACTAGTCCAGTAGTACTACATTATATATCAGTCTCACCACTAGTCCAGTAGTACTATATTATATATCAGTCTCACCACTAGTCCAGTAGTACTACATTATATATCAGTCTCACCACTAGTCCAGTAGTACTATATTATATATCAGTCTCACCACTAGCCCAGTAGTACTATATTATATATCAGTCTCACCACTAGTCCAGTAGTACTATATTATATATCAGTCTCACCACTAGTCCAGTAGTACTACATTATATATCAGTCTCACCACTAGTCCAGTAGTACTACATTATATATCAGTCTCACCACTAGTCCAGTAGTACTATATTATATATCAGTCTCACCACTAGTCCAGTAGTACTATATTATATATCAGTCTCACCACTAGTCCAGTAGTACTATATTATATATCAGTCTCACCACTAGCCCAGTAGTACTACATTATATATCAGTCTCACCACTAGTCCAGTAGTACTATATTATATATCATTCTCACCACTAGTCCTGTAGTACTACATTATATATCAGTCTCACCACTAGTCCAGTAGTACTACATTATATATCAGTCTCACCACTAGTCCAGTAGTACTACATTATATATCAGTCTCACCACTAGTCCAGTAGTACTATATTATATATCAGTCTCACCACTAGTCCAGTAGTACTATATTATATATCAGTCTCACCACTAGTCCAGTAGTACTATATTATATATCAGTCTCACCACTAGTCCAGTAGTACTACATTATATATCAGTCTCACCACTAGCCCAGTAGTACTATATTATATATCAGTCTCACCACTAGTCCAGTAGTACTACATTATATATCAGTCTCACCACTAGTCCAGTAGTACTATATTATATATCAGTCTCACCACTAGTCCAGTAGTACTACATTATATATCAGTCTCACCACTAGTCCAGTAGTACTATATTATATATCAGTCTCACCACTAGCCCAGTAGTACTATATTATATATCAGTCTCACCACTAGTCCAGTAGTACTATATTATATATCAGTCTCACCACTAGTCCAGTAGTACTACATTATATATCAGTCTCACCACTAGCCCAGTAGTACTACATTATATATCAGTCTCACCACTAGCCCAGTAGTACAACATTATATATCAGTCTCACCACTAGCCCAGTGGTACTATATTATATATCAGTCTCACCACTAGTCCAGTAGTACTATATTATATATCAGTCTCACCACTAGTCCAGTAGTACTATATTATATATCAGTCTCACCACTAGTCCAGTGGTACTATATTATATATCAGTGTCACCACTAGTCCAGTAGTACTATATTATATATCAGTCTCACCACTAGTCCAGTGGTACTATATTATATATCAGTCTCACCACTAGTCCAGTAGTACTATATTATATATCAGTCTCACCACTAGTCCAGTAGTACTACATTATATATCAGTCTCACCACTAGCCCAGTAGTACTATATTATATATCAGTCTCACCACTAGTCCAGTAGTACTATATTATATATCAGTCTCACCACTAGTCCAGTAGTACTATATTATATATCAGTCTCACCACTAGTCCAGTAGTACTATATTATATATCAGTCTCACCACTAGTCCAGTAGTACTATATTATATATCAGTCTCACCACTAGTCCAGTAGTACTATATTATATATCAGTCTCACCACTAGTCCAGTAGTACTATATTATATATCAGTCTCACCACTAGCCCAGTAGTACTATATTATATATCAGTCTCACCACTAGTTCAGTAGTACTACATTATATATCAGTCTCACCACTAGTCCAGTAGTACTATATTATATATCAGTCGCACCACTAGTCCAGTAGTACTACATTATATATCAGTCTCACCACTAGCCCAGTAGTACTATATTATATATCAGTCTCACCACTAGTCCAGTAGTACTATATTATATATCAGTCTCACCACTAGTCCAGTAGTACTATATTATATATCAGTCTCACCACTAGTCCTGTAGTACTATATTATATATCAGTCTCACCACTAGCCCAGTAGTACTATATTATATATCAGTCTCACCACTAGTCCTGTAGTACTATATTATATATCAGTCTCACCACTAGTCCAGTAGTACTATATTATATATCAGTCTCACCACTAGTCCAGTAGTACTATATTATATATCAGTCTCACCACTAGCCCAGTAGTACTATATTATATATCAGTCTCACCACTAGTCCTGTAGTACTATATTATATATCAGTCTCACCACTAGTCCAGTAGTACTACATTATATATCAGTCTCACCACTAGTCCAGTAGTACTACATTATATATCAGTCTCACCACTAGTCCAGTAGTACTATATTATATATCAGTCTCACCACTAGTCCAGTAGTACTATATTATATATCAGTCTCACCACTAGTCCAGTAGTACTATATTATATATCAGTCTCACCACTAGTCCAGTAGTACTACATTATATATCAGTCTCACCACTAGCCCAGTAGTACTATATTATATATCAGTCTCACCACTAGTCCAGTAGTACTACATTATATATCAGTCTCACCACTAGTCCAGTAGTACTATATTATATATCAGTCTCACCACTAGTCCAGTAGTACTACATTATATATCAGTCTCACCACTAGCCCAGTAGTACTACATTATATATCAGTCTCACCACTAGTCCAGTAGTACTACATTATATAAACGATATCATAACCGCCATCGATAAAAGACATTACTGTGCAGCCGTCTTCATCGACCTGGCCAAGGCTTTCGACTCTGTCAATCACCATATTCTTATCGGCAGACTCAGTAGCCTCGGTTTTTCTAAAGACTGCCTTGCCTGGTTCACCAACTACTTTGCAGACAGAGTTCAGTGTGTCAAATCGGAGGGCATGTTGTCCGGTCCTCTGGCAGTCTCTATGGGGGTACCACAGGGTTCAATTCTCGGGCTGACTCTTTTCTCTGTATACATCAATGATGTTGCTCTTGCTGCGGGCGATTCCCTGCTCCACCTCTACGCAGACGACACCATTCTATATACTTCCGGCCCTTCCTTGGACACTGTGCTATCTAACCTCCAAACGAGCTTCAATGCCATACAACACTCCTTCCGTGGCCTCCAACTGCTCTTAAACGCTAGTAAAACCAAATGCATGCTTTTCAACCGTTCGCTGCCTGCACCCGCACGCCCGACTAGCATCACCACCCTGGACGGTTCCGACCTAGAATATGTGGACATCTATAAGTACCTAGGTGTCTGGCTAGACTGCAAACTCTCCTTCCAGACTCATATCAAACATCTCCAATCCAAAATCAAATCAAGAATCGGCTTTCTATTCCGCAACAAAGCCTCCTTCACTCACGCCGCCAAACTTACCCTAGTAAAACTGACTATCCTACCGATCCTCGACTTCGGCGATGTCATCTACAAAATAGCTTCCAATACTCTACTCAGCAAACTGGATGCAGTTTATCACAGTGCCATTCGTTTTGTTACTAAAGCACCTTATACGACCCACCACTGCGACCTGTATGCCCTAGTCGGCTGGCCCTCGCTACATGTTCGTCGTCAGACCCACTGGCTCCAGGTCATCTACAAGGCTATGCTAGGTAAAGTGCCGCCTTATCTCAGTTCACTGGTCACGATGGCTACACCCACCCGCAGCACGCGCTCCAGCAGGTGTATCTCACTGATCATCCCTAAAGCCAAAACCTCATTTGGACGCCTTTCCTTCCAGTTCTCTGCTGCCTGCGACTGGAACGAATTGCAAAAATCTCTGAAGTTGGAGACTTTTATCTCCCTCAACAACTTTAAAAATCTGCTATCCGAGCAGCTAACCGATCGCTGCAGCTGTACATAGTCCATCTGTAAACTACCCACCCAATTTACCTACCTCACCCCCCATACTGCTTTTATTTATTTACTTTTCTGCTCTTTTGCACACCAGTATCTCTTCTTGCACATGATCATCTGATGATTTATCACTCCAGTGTTAATCTGCTAAATTGTAATTATTCGATTTATTGCCTACCTCATGCCGTTTGCACACATTGTATATAGATTCTCTTTTTTTTCTACCATGTTATTGACTTGTTTATTGTTTACTCCATGTGTAACTCTGTGTTGTCTGTTCACACTGCTATGCTTTATCTTGGCCAGGTCGCAGTTGCAAATGAGAACTTGTTCTCAACTAGCCTACCTGGTTAAAAAAAGGTGAAATAAAAATAAAAAATAAAAAATATATCAGTCTCACCACTAGTCCAGTAGTACTATATTATATATCAGTCTCAACACTAGTCCAGTAGTACTACATTATATATCAGTCTCACCACTAGTCCAGTAGTACTATATTATATATCAGTCTCACCACTAGTCCAGTAGTACTATATTATATATCAGTCTCACCACTAGTCCAGTAGTACTACATTATATATCAGTCTCACCACTAGTCCAGTAGTACTATATTATATATCAGTCTCACCACTAGTCCAGTAGTACTACATTATATATCAGTCTCACCACTAGTCCAGTAGTACTACATTATATATCAGTCTCACCACTAGTCCAGTAGTACTATATTATATATCAGTCTCACCACTAGTCCAGTAGTACTATATTATATATCAGTCTCACCACTAGTCCAGTAGTACTATATTATATATCAGTCTCACCACTAGTCCAGTAGTACTATATTATATATCAGTCTCACCACTAGTCCAGTAGTACTATATTATATATCAGTCTCACCACTAGTCCAGTAGTACTATATTATATATCAGTCTCACCACTAGTCCAGTAGTACTATATTATATATCAGTCTCACCACTAGTCCAGTAGTACTATATTATATATCAGTCTCACCACTAGCCCAGTAGTACTATATTATATATCAGTCTCACCACTAGTCCAGTAGTACTACATTATATATCAGTCTCACCACTAGCCCAGTAGTACTATATTATATATCAGTCTCACCACTAGCCCAGTAGTACTACATTATATATCAGTCTCACCACTAGTACAGTAGTACTATATTATATATCAATCTCACCACTAGTCCAGTAGTACTATATTATATATCAGTCTCACCACTAGTCCAGTAGTACTATATTATATATCAGTCTCACCACTAGCCCAGTAGTACTATATTATATATCAGTCTCACCACTAGTCCAGTAGTACTATATTATATATCAGTCTCACCACTAGTCCTGTAGTACTACATTATATATCAGTCTCACCACTAGTCCAGTAGTACTACATTATATATCAGTCTCACCACTAGTCCAGTAGTACTACATTATATATCAGTCTCACCACTAGCCCAGTAGTACTACATTATATATCAGTCTCACCACTAGTCCAGTAGTACTACATTATATATCAGTCTCACCACTAGTCCAGTAGTACTACATTATATATCAGTCTCACCACTAGTCCAGTAGTACTATATTATATATCAGTCTCACCACTAGTCCAGTAGTACTATATTATATATCAGTCTCACCACTAGTCCAGTAGTACTATATTATATATCAGTCTCACCACTAGTCCAGTAGTACTACATTATATATCAGTCTCACCACTAGTCCAGTAGTACTATATTATATATCAGTCTCACCACTAGTCCAGTAGTACTATATTATATATCAGTCTCACCACTAGTCCAGTAGTACTACATTATATATCAGTCTCACCACTAGTCCAGTAGTACTATATTATATATCAGTCTCACCACTAGCCCAGTAGTACTATATTATATATCAGTCTCACCACTAGTCCAGTAGTACTACATTATATATCAGTCTCACCACTAGTCCAGTAGTACTACATTATATATCAGTCTCACCACTAGCCCAGTAGTACTATATTATATATCAGTCTCACCACTAGCCCAGTAGTACTACATTATATATCAGTCTCACCACTAGCCCAGTAGTACTACATTATATATCAGTCTCACCACTTGCCCAGTAGTACTATATTATATATCAGTCTCACCACTAGTCCTGTAGTCCAGTAGTACTACATTATATATCAGTCTCACCACTAGCCCAGTAGTACTATATTATATATCAGTCTCACCACTAGTCCAGTGGTACTATATTATATATCAGTCTCACCACTAGTCCAGTAGTACTACATTATATATCAGTCTCACCACTAGCCCAGTAGTACTACATTATATATCAGTCTCACCACTAGTCCAGTAGTACTACATTATATATCAGTCTCACCACTAGTCCAGTAGTACTACATTATATATCAGTCTCACCACTAGTACTATATTATATATCAGTCTCACCACTAGCCCAGTAGTACTATATTATATATCAGTCTCACCACTAGTCCAGTACTCCAGTGGTACTATATTATATATCAGTCTCACCACTAGCCCAGTAGTACTACATTATATATCAGTCTCACCACTAGTCCAGTAGTACTACATTATATATCAGTCTCACCACTAGCCCAGTAGTACTATATTATATATCAGTCTCACCACTAGCCCAGTAGTACTATATTATATATCAGTCTCACCACTAGTCCAGTGGTACTATATTATATATCAGTCTCACCACTAGCCCAGTAGTACTACATTATATATCAGTCTCACCACTAGCCCAGTAGTACTACATTATATATCAGTCTCACCACTAGTCCAGTAGTACTACATTATATATCAGTCTCACCACTAGTCCAGTAGTACTATATTATATATCAGTCTCACCACTAGTCCAGTAGTACTATATTATATATCAGTCTCACCACTAGTCCAGTAGTACTATATTATATATCAGTCTCACCACTAGTCCAGTAGTACTACATTATATATCAGTCTCACCACTAGTCCAGTAGTACTACATTATATATCAGTCTCACCACTAGTCCAGTAGTACTATATTATATATCAGTCTCACCACTAGTCCAGTAGTACTATATTATATATCAGTCTCACCACTAGTCCAGTGGTACTATATTATATATCAGTCTCACCACTAGCCCAGTAGTACTATATTATATATCAGTCTCACCACTACATTTACATTTACATTTAAGTCATTTAGCAGACGCTCTTATCCAGAGCGACTTACAAATTGGTGCATTCACCTTATGACATCCAGTGGAACGGCCACTTTACAATAGTGCATCTAAATCTTTTAAGGGGGGGGGGAGTGAGAAGGATTACTTTATCCTATCCTAGGTATTCCTTAAAGAGGTGGGGTTTCAGGTGTCTCCGGAAGGTGGTGATTGACTCCGCTGTCCTTGCGTCGTGAGGGAGTTTGTTCCACCATTGGGGGGCCAGAGCAGCGAACAGTTTTGACTGGGCTGAGCGGGAACTGTACTTCCTCAGTGGTAGGGAGGCGAGCAGGCCAGAGGTGGATGAACGCAGTGCCCTTGTTTGGGTGTAGGGCCTGATCAGAGCCTGGAGGTACTGAGGTGCCGTTCCCCTCACAGCTCCGTAGGCAAGCACCATGGTCTTGTAGCGGATGCGAGCTTCAACTGGAAGCCAGTGGAGAGAGCGGAGGAGCGGGGTGACGTGAGAGAACTTGGGAAGGTTGAACACCAGACGGGCTGCGGCGTTCTGGATGAGTTGTAGGGGTTTAATGGCACAGGCAGGGAGCCCAGCCAACAGCGAGTTGCAGTAATCCAGACGGGAGATGACAAGTGCCTGGATTAGGACCTGCGCCGCTTCCTGTGTGAGGCAGGGTCGTACTCTGCGGATGTTGTAGAGCATGAACCTACAGGAACGGGCCACCGCCTTGATGTTGGTTGAGAACGACAGGGTGTTGTCCAGGATCACGCCAAGGTTCTTAGCGCTCTGGGAGGAGGACACAATGGAGTTGTCAACCGTGATGGCGAGATCATGGAACGGGCAGTCCTTCCCCGGGAGGAAGAGCAGCTCCGTCTTGCCGAGGTTCAGCTTGAGGTGGTGATCCGTCATCCACACTGATATGTCTGCCAGACATGCAGAGATGCGATTCGCCACCTGGTCATCAGAAGGGGGAAAGGAGAAGATTAGTTGTGTGTCGTCTGCATAGCAATGATAGGAGAGACCATGTGAGGTTATGACAGAGCCAAGTGACTTGGTGTATAGCGAGAATAGGAGAGGGCCTAGAACAGAGCCCTGGGGGACACCAGTGGTGAGAGCACGTGGTGAGGAGACAGATTCTCGCCACGCCACCTGGTAGGAACGACCTGTCAGGTAGGACGCAATCCAAGCGTGGGCCGCGCCGGAGATGCCCAACTCGGAGAGGGTGGAGAGGAGGATCTGATGGTTCACAGTATCGAAGGCAGCCGATAGGTCTAGAAGGATGAGAGCAGAGGAGAGAGAGTTAGCTTTAGCAGTGCGGAGCGCCTCCGTGATACAGAGAAGAGCAGTCTCAGTTGAATGACTAGTCTTGAAACCTGACTGATTTGGATCAAGAAGGTCATTCTGAGAAAGATAGCGGGAGAGCTGGCCAAGGACGGCACGTTCAAGAGTTTTGGAGAGAAAAGAAAGAAGGGATACTGGTCTGTGGTTGTTGACATCGGAGGGATCGAGTGTAGGTTTTTTCAGAAGGGGTGCAACTCTCGCTCTCTTGAAGACGGAAGGGACGTAGTCAGCGGTCAGGGATGAGTTGATGAGCGAGGTGAGGTAAGGGAGAAGGTCTCCGGAAATGGTCTGGAGAAGAGAGGAGGGGATAGGGTCAAGCGGGCAGGTTGTTGGGCGGCCGGCCGTCACAAGACGCGAGATTTCATCTGGAGAGAGAGGGGAGAAAGAGGTCAGAGCACAGGGTGGGGCAGTGTGAGCAGAACCAGCGGTGTCGTTTGACTTAGCAAACGAGGATCGGATGTCGTCGACCTTCTTTTCAAAATGGTTGACGAAGTCATCTGCAGAGAGGGAGGAGGGGGGGGAGGGGGAGGAGGATTCAGGAGGGAGGAGAAGGTGGCAAAGAGCTTCCTGGGGTTAGAGGCAGATGCTTGGAATTTAGAGTGGTAGAAAGTGGCTTTAGCAGCAGAGACAGAAGAGGAAAATGTAGAGAGGAGGGAGTGAAAGGATGCCAGGTCCGCAGGGAGGCGAGTTTTCCTCCATTTCCGCTCGGCTGCCCGGAGCCCTGTTCTGTGAGCTCGCAATGAGTCGTCGAGCCACGGAGCGGGAGGGGAGGACCGAGCCGGCCTGGAGGATAGGGGACATAGAGAGTCAAAGGATGCAGAAAGGGAGGAGAGGAGGGTTGAGGAGGCAGAATCAGGAGATAGGTTGGAGAAGGTTTGAGCAGAGGGAAGAGATGATAGGATGGAAGAGGAGAGGGTAGCGGGGGAGAGAGAGCGAAGGTTGGGACGGCGCGATACCATCCGAGTAGGGGCAGTGTGGGAAGTGTTGGATGAGAGCGAGAGGGAAAAGGATACAAGGTAGTGGTCGGAGACTTGGAGGGGAGTTGCAATGAGGTTAGTGGAAGAACAGCATCTAGTAAAGATGAGGTCGAGCGTATTGCCTGCCTTGTGAGTAGGGGGGGAAGGTGAGAGGGTGAGGTCAAAAGAGGAGAGGAGTGGAAAGAAGGAGGCAGAGAGGAATGAGTCAAAGGTAGACGTGGGGAGGTTAAAGTCGCCCAGAACTGTGAGAGGTGAGCCGTCCTCAGGAAAGGAGCTAATCAAGGCATCGAGCTCATTGATGAACTCTCCGAGGGAACCTGGAGGGCGATAAATGATAAGGATGTTAAGCTTGAAAGGGCTGGTAACTGTGACAGCATGGAATTCAAAGGAGGCGATAGACAGATGGGTAAGGGGAGAAAGAGAGAATGACCACTTGGGAGAGATGAGGATCCCGGTGCCACCACCCCGCTGACCAGAAGCTCTCGGGGTGTGCGAGAACACGTGGGCGGACGAAGAGAGAGCAGTAGGAGTAGCAGTGTTATCTGTGGTGATCCATGTTTCCGTCAGTGCCAGGAAGTCGAGGGACTGGAGGGAGGCATAGGCTGAGATGAACTCTGCCTTGTTGGCCGCAGATCGGCAGTTCCAGAGGCTACCGGAGACCTGGAACTCCACGTGGGTCGTGCGCGCTGGGACCACCAGATTAGGGTGGCCGATGCCACGCGGTGTGGAGCGTTTGTATGGTCTGTGCAGAGAGGAGAGAACAGGGATAGACAGACACATAGTTGACAGGCTACAGAAGAGACTACGCTAATGCAAAGGAGATTGGAGTGGCAAGTGGACTACGCGTCTCGAATGTTCAGAAAGTTAAGCTTACGTAGCAAGAATCTTATTGACTAAAATGATTAAGATGATACAGTACTGCTGAAGTAGGCTAGCTGGCAGTGGCTGCGTTGTTGACTTTGTAGGCTAGCTGGCAGTTGTTGACTTTGTAGGCTAGCTGGCAGTGGCTGCGTTGTTGACACTACACTAATCAAGTCGTTCCGTTGAGTGTAATAGTATCTACAGTGCTGCTATTCGGGGGCTAGCTGGCTAGCTAGCAGTGTTGATTACGTTACGTTGCGTTAAAAGAACGACAATAGCTGGCTAGCTAACCTAGAAAATCGCTCTAGACTACACAATTATCTTTGATACAAAGACGGCTATGTAGCTAGCTATGTAGCTAGCTACGATCAAACAAATCAAACCGTTGTACTGTAATGAAATGAAATGAAAATGTGATACTACCTGTGGAGCGAAGCGGAATGCGACCGGGTTGTTGAGTGCAGAAGTTCTATTCGGTAGACGTTGGCTAGCTGTTGGCTAGCTAGCAGTGTCTCCTACGTTAAGGACGACAGATAGCTGGCTAGCTAGCCTCGGTAAATTAAGATAATCACTCTAAAACTACACACTCTAAACTACACAATTATCTTGGATACGAAGACAGCAAAGACAACTATGTAGCTAGCTAACACTACACTAATCAAGTCGTTCAGTTGGGTGTAATAGTTGCTACAGTGCTGCTATTCGGTAGACGGTGGACGTTTGCTAGCTGGCTAGCTGCTGGGCAGATGGCAGATAGCAGTGTAGACTGCGTTAGGACGACGAAATACGATAATTACGCAATTATCTTTGATACAAAGACGGCTATGTAGCTAGCTAAGAAGAAATTGCTAAGATTAGACAAATTAAACCGTTGTACTATAATGAAATGTAATGAAATGTAATGAAAAGTTATACTACCTGCGGACCAAAGTGCTGCTATTCGGTAGACGGTGGACGTTTGCTAGCTGGCTAGCTGCTGGGCAGATGGCAGATAGCAGTGTAGACTGCGTTAGGACGACGAAATACGATAATTACGCAATTATCTTTGATACAAAGACGGCTATGTAGCTAGCTAAGAAGAAATTGCTAAGATTAGACAAATTAAACCGTTGTACTATAATGAAATGTAATGAAATGTAATGAAAAGTTATACTACCTGCGGACCAAAGTGCGAAGTGCGACCGCTCGCTCCAACCCGGAAGTTATTCAGTTAGTTATAGTTATATTATTATTATTATTATAGTTATATATAGTTATATTCAGTTAGTTATAGTTATTCACTAGTCCAGTAGTACTATATTATATATCAGTCTCACCACTAGCCCAGTAGTACTACATTATAGGTGACCGGAAGGTGACCGGAAGCATGACCGAATACAAACAGTGTAGCTATTCTCTCCGCAAGGCAATCAAACAGGCTAAGTCTCAGTACAGAGACAAAATCGAGTCGAAATTCAACAGCTCAGACACAAGAGGTATGTGGCAGGGTCTACAGTCAATCACGGATTACAAAAAGAAAACCAGCCCCGTCGAGGACCAGGATGTCTTGCTCCCAGACAGGCTAAACAACTTTTTTGCCCGCTTTGAGGACAATACAGTGCCACTGACACGGCCCCCTACCAAAACCTGCGGGCTCTCCTTCACTGCAGCCGAGGTGAGTAAAACATTTAAACGTGTTAACCCTCGCAAGGCTGCAGGCCCAGACGGCATTCCCAGCCGCGTCCTCAGAGCATGCGCAGACCAGCTGGCTGGTGTGTTTACGGACATATTCAATCAATCCTTATCCCAGTCTGCTGTTCCCACATGCTTCAAGAGGGCCACCATTGTTCCTGTTCCCAAGAAAGCTAAGGTAACTGAGCTAAACGACTACCGCCCCGTAGCACTCACTTCCGTCATCATGAAGTGCTTTGAGAGACTAGTCAAGGACCATATCACCTCCACCCTACCGGACACCCTAGACCCACTCCAATTTGCTTACCGACCCAATAGGTCCACAGACGACGCAATCGCAACCACACTGCACACTGCCCTAACCCATCTGGACAAGAGGAATACCCATGTGAGAATGCTGTTCATCGATTACAGCTCAGCATTTAACACCATAGTACCCTCCAAACTCGTCATCAAGCTCGAGACCCTGGGTCTCAACCCCGCCCTGTGCAACTGGGTCCTGGACTTCCTGACGGGCCGCCCCCAGGTGGTGAGGGTAGGTAACAACATCTCCACCCCGCTGATCCTCAACACTGGGGCCCCACAAGGGTGCGTTCTGAGCCCTCTCCTGTACTCCCTGTTCACCCACGACTGCGTGGCCATGCACGCCTCCAACTCAATCATCAAGTTTGCGGATGACACTACAGTGGTAGGCTTGATCACCAACAACGACGAGACGGCCTACAGGGAGGAGGTGAGGGCCCTCGGAGTGTGGTGTCAGGAAAATAACCTCATACTCAACGTCAACAAAACAAAGGAGATGATTGTGGACTTCAGGAAACAGCAGAGGGAGCACCCCCCTATCCACATCGACGGGTCAGTAGTGGAGAAGGTGGAAAGTTTTAAGTTCCTCGGTGTACACATCACGGACAAACTGAACTGGTCCACCCACACAGACAGCGTTGTGAAGAAGGCGCAGCAGCGCCTCTTCAACCTCAGGAGGCTGAAGAAATTCGGCTTGTCACCAAAAGCACTCACAAACTTCTACAGATGCACAATCGAGAGCATCCTGTCGGGCTGTATCACCGCCTGGTACGGCAACTGCTCCGCCCACAACCGTAAGGCTCTCCAGAGGGTAGTGAGGTCTGCAGAACGCATCACCAGGGGCAAACTACCTGCCCTCCAGGACACCTACACCACCCGATGTCACAGGAAGGCCATAAAGATCATCAAGGACAACAACCACCCAAGCCACTGCCTGTTCACCCCGCTATCATCCAGAAGGCGAGGTCAGTACAGGTGCATCAAAGCAGGGACCGAGAGACTGAAAAACAGCTTCTATCTCAAGGCCATCAGACTGTTAAACAGCCACCACTAACATTTAGCGGCCGCTGCCAACATACTGACTCAACTCCAGCCACTTTAAAAATGGGAATTGATGGAAATTATGTAAAAATGTACCACTAGCCACTTTAAGCAATGCCACTTAATACAATGTTTACATACCCTACATTACCCATCTCATATGTATATATACTGTACTCTATATCATCTACTGCATCTTGCCATCTTTATGCAATACATGTACCACTAGCCACTTTAAACTATGCCACTTTATGTTTACATACCCTACAGTACTCATCTCATATGTATATACCGTACTCTATACCATCTACTGCATCTGCCATGCCGTTCTGTACCACCACTCATTCATATATCTTTATGTACATATTCTTTATCCCTTTACACTTGTGTGTGTGTGTAAGGTAGTAGGGTGGAATTGTTAGGTTAGATTACTGTTGGTTATTACTGCATTGTCGGAACTAGAAGCACAAGCATTTCGCTACACTCGCATTAACATCTGCTAACCATGTGTATGTGACTAATAAAATTTGATTTGATTATATATCAGTCTCACCACTAGTCCAGTAGTACTATATTATATATCAGTCTCACCACTAGTCCAGTAGTACTATATTATATATCAGTCTCACCACTAGTCCAGTAGTACTATATTATATATCAGTCTCACCACTAGTCCAGTAGTACTATATTATATATCAGTCTCACCACTAGTCCAGTAGTACTATATTATATATCAGTCTCACCACTAGTCCAGTAGTACTATATTATATATCAGTCTCACCACTAGCCCAGTAGTACTATATTATATATCAGTCTCACCACTAGTCCAGTAGTACTACATTATATATCAGTCTCACCACTAGTCCAGTAGTACTATATTATATATCAGTCTCACCACTAGTCCAGTAGTACTATATTATATATCAGTCTCACCACTAGTCCAGTAGTACTATATTATATATCAGTCTCACCACTAGCCCAGTAGTACTACATTATATATCAGTCTCACCACTAGTCCAGTAGTACTATATTATATATCAGTCTCACCACTAGCCCAGTAGTACTATATTATATATCAGTTTAACCACTAGCCCAGTAGTACTACATTATATATCAGTCTCACCACTAGTCCAGTGGGACTACATTATATATCAGTCTCACCACTAGCCCAGTAGTACTACATTATATATCAGTCTCACCACTAGCCCAGTAGTACTACATTATATATCAGTCTCACCACTAGTCCTGTAGTACTATATTATATATCAGTCTCACCACTTTTGATTTCTCTCAGAAAAGGGGAGATGTAGTGATGTCTAATAGATATCTCCGTTAATTGATTGGTTATGCCTGTCATGGTTATAATCGGATATGACTAACCTAGCAATGAGGACTAGCACGTAGTAGCTTGGTGGACTGCATGTTAATTGTCTGATTTAAGAGTTATTAAATGTAACTAAATCGGATAATTCAGTCGCCTGGTCTCCACCATGACAACCTGTATTGGCCATTGTTCTTGTTTGTCATCATCCGCCCAGATTTTGTTTTGACAATAGAACAGTTTTAATCAGCCTTCTTTCCTTCTCCCTCCGACCCCGTCATAAGTTTTTGTGTCAGTCCATCCCAGCCACACGTGCATCTATTTACAAAACAAATGGGAAGGATCTGTCTGGAATTTAAAGGCATACGTGACTCTGTGTTTTGATTCAGATTGTACATTTGTAAACAACATTAATATAATCTTACTACTTTGGGAAACAAAATGACAAAAAACTAGAGCCTTTTATGCTGTTAAAAACTAAGTTAAAGTTGTTGAACTGATCTGATAAAAGATACTCAAAGACAAGGGTATATATGATGGTGCTTTGGCGCCACCAGGTGGAGAGATCCCTCAATAACAAGATTATACCGTTTTCCCCCAATTGTTTACACACTAAAATTAGAACTTGAAACGCAATCACCGAAACCTGAAACTCATGAACCAAATCCCTAAAACAAGTCTGCAAAATTGCAAGCACAATTCCTGCTTTGTCATGCTGGAGGGTCATGTCAGGATGAGCCTGCAGGAAGGGTACCACATGAGGGAGGAGGATGTCTTCCCTGTAACGCACAGGGTTGAGATTGCCTGCAATGACAACAAGCTCAGTCCGATGATGCTGTGACACACCGCCCCAGACCATGACAGACCCTCCACCTCCAAATCGATCCCGCTCCAGAGTACAGGCCTCGGTGTAACGCTCATTCCTTCGACGATAAACGCGAATCCGACCATCAACCCTGATGAGACAAAACCGCAACTCGTCAGTGAAGAGCACTTTTTGCCAGTACTGTCTGGTCCAGCGACGGTGGGTTTGTGACCATAGGCAACTTTGTTGCCGGTGATGTCTGGTGAGGACCTGCCTTACAACAGGCCTACAAGCCCTCAGTCCAGCCTCTCTCAGCCTATTGCGGACAGTCTGAGCACTGATGGAGGGATTGTGTGTTCCTCTGTGTAACTCGGGCAGTTGTTGTTGCCATCCTGTACCTGTCCCGCAGGTGTGATGTTCGGCTGTACCGATCCTGTGCAGGTGTTGTTACACGTGGTCTGCCACTGTGAGGATGATCAGCTGTCCGTCCTGTCTCCCTGTAGCTCTGTCTTAGGCGTCTCACAGTACGGACATTGCAATTTATTGCCCTGGCCACATCTGCAGTCTTCATGCCTCCTTGCAGCATGCCTAAGGCACGTTCACGCAGATGAGCAGGGACCCTGGGCATCTTTCTTTTGGTGAAAGGCCTCTTTAGTGTCCTAAGTTTTCATAACTGTGACCTTAATTGCTTACCGTCTGTAAGCTGTTAGTGTGTTAACGACCGTTCCACAGGTGCATGTTCATTAATTGTTTATGGTTAATGGAACAAGCATGGGAAACAGTGTTTAAACCCTTTACAATGAAGATCTGTGAAGTTATTTGGATTTTTACAAATTACCTTTGAAAGACGGGGTCCTGAAAAAGGGATGTTTCTTTTTTTGCTGAGTTTAGATCACACTTTTTGCAAAACATTACACACAGTTCTCTACATCATGCACAACATTCAAAATTAAAATATCTTTATTCTGTCACACCCTGGCCTTAGTTATCTTTGTTTTCATTATTATTTTAGTTAGGTCAGGGTGTGACATGGGGAATGTATGTGTTTTGGTTTGTCTAGGGGTTTGTACGTTTAATGGGTCAGTGTCTTGTCTAGGTGTTTGTATGTCTATGGCTGCCTAGATTGGTTCTCAATTAGAGGCAGCTGTGGTTTATTGTCTCTGATTGAGAGCCATATTTAAGGCAGCCATAGGCATTTGGGTTTTGTGGGTAATTGTCTATGTTCTATGTTGCATGTGTGCACTTAGTCTTTGATAGCTTCACGTTTGTTGTTTTGTTTCGTTGGTTCTTCTTCTAAATAAAGAGAAGATGTATTTTTCACACGCTGCACCTTGGTCCTCTCTCTCACCGCAAGACGATCGTGACATATTCCCACTGGAAAGCAGCGCCAATCACAATGCCAAGCTCTATACACCAATTGGCAACACCCACTCCTCACAGGTGTAAACACTAGTTGCTGAATTGTTCACTTAGAAATCAGAGCTTTAGCCTTATAAAAGGCCACAAATGAGCTTTCCTGTTCTGGAGGAAAATTGAGGTCAATGGTGAAGCAAGAGCTAGAGGTGAAGGAGTCAGAGGACGAGGAGGAAGAGAAAGATGAGGAGGAGGAGGAGGAAGAGAAAGATGAGGAGGAGGAAGGACAGTTGTCTTAGATGAGATCAGGGCCACATTGGTTGACCATGTGCTCAACCATGGGTTGAGTATGAGGGAGGCTGGGCAGAGAGTTCAGCCCAACCTGAGCTGCTACACAGTTACATCTATCATCTGTACATTCAGAAATGAGAACTGGTAAGTTCCCTACCATCTACACTATGCTCTTTATGTACAGCATATCACAAAAGTGAGTACACCCCTCACATTTTTGTAAATATTTGAGTATATCTTTTCATGTGACAACACTGAAGAAATGACACTTTGCTACAATGTAAAGTAGTGAGTGTACAGCTTGTATAACAGTGTAAATTTGCTGTCCCCTCAAAATAACTCAACACACAGCCATTAATGTCTAAACCGCTGGCAACAAAAGTGAGTACACCCCTAAGTGAAAATGTCCAAATTGGGCCCAAAGTGTCAATATTTTGTGTGGCCACCATCATTTTCCAGCACTGCCTTAACCCTCTTGGGCATGGAGTTCACCAGAACTTCACAGGTTGCCACTGGAGTCCTCTTCCACTCCTCCATGACGACATCACGGAGCTGGTGGATGTTAGAGAGCTTGCACTCCTCCACCTTCCGTTTGAGGATGCCCCACAGATGCTCAATAGGGTTTAGGTCTGGAGACATGATTGGCCAGTCCATCACCTTTACCCTCAGCTTCTTTAGCAAGGCAGTGGTCGTCTTGGAGGTGTGTTTGGGGTCGTTATCATGTTGGAATACTGCCCTGCGGCCCAGTCTCCGAAGGGAGGGGATCATGCTCTGCTTCAGTATGTCACAGTACATGTTGGCATTCATTTTACAACCGGCTACAGTGTAACACTGACAATGCAAAAGGCATAA
>NC_092111.1:40677834-40818063 GCF_045679555.1 Salvelinus alpinus | reverse complement strand
TGAGCACATCATAAACCTACTGCTGGGATATTCATAGTAGTGTTTTGTGTTGAGCACATCGTTAACCTACTGATATTCATAGTAGTGTTTTGTGTTGAGCACATCATAAACCTACTGATATTCATAGTAGTGTTTTGTGTTGAGCACATCATAAACCTACTGATATTCATAGTAGTGTTTTGTGTTGAGCACATCATAAACCTACTGATATTCATAGTAGTGTTTTGTGTTGAGCACATCATAAACCTACTGATATTCATAGTAGTGGTTTGTGTTGAGCACATCGTTAACCTACTGATATTCATAGTAGTGTTTTGTGTTGAGCACATCATAACCTACTGATATTCATAGTAGTGTTTTGTGTTGAGCACATCATAAACCTACTGATATTCATAGTAGTGTTTTGTGTTGAGCACATCATAAACCTACTGATATTCATAGTAGTGTTTTGTGTTGAGCACATCATAAACCTACTGATATTCATAGTAGTGTTTTGTGTTGAGCACATCATAAACCTACTGATATTCATAGTAGTGTTTTGTGTTGAGCACATCATAAACCTACTGATATTCATAGTAGTGTTTTGTGTTGAGCACATCATAAACCTACTGATATTCATAGTAGTGTTTTGTGTTGAGCACATCATAAACCTACTGATATTCATAGTAGTGTTTTGTGTTGAGCACATCATAAACCTACTGATATTCATAGTAGTGTTTTGTGTTGAGCACATCATAAACCTACTGATATTCATAGTAGTGTTTTGTGTTGAGCACATCATAAACCTACTGATATTCATAGTAGTGTTTTGTGTTGAGCACATCATAAACCTACTGATATTCATAGTAGTGTTTTGTGTTGAGCACATCATAAACCTACTGATATTCATAGTAGTGTTTTGTGTTGAGCACATCATAAACCTACTGATATTCATAGTAGTGTTTTGTGTTGAGCACATCATAAACCTACTGATATTCATAGTAGTGTTTTGTGTTGAGCACATCATAAACCTACTGATATTCATAGTAGTGTTTTGTGTTGAGCACATCATAAACCTACTGATATTCATAGTAGTGTTTTGTGTTGAGCACATCATAAACCTACTGATATTCATAGTAGTGTTTTGTGTTGAGCACATCATAAACCTACTGATATTCATAGTAGTGTTTTGTGTTGAGCACATCATAAACCTACTGATATTCATAGTAGTGTTTTGTGTTGAGCACATCATAACCTACTGATATTCATAGTAGTGTTTTGTGTTGAGCACATCGTAAACCTACTGATATTCATAGTAGTGTTTTGTGTTGAGCACATCGTAAACCTACTGATATTCATAGTAGTGTTTTGTGTTGAGCACATCATAAACCTACTGATATTCATAGTAGTGTTTTGTGTTGAGCACATCATAAACCTACTGATATTCATAGTAGTGTTTTGTGTTGAGCACATCATAAACCTACTGATATTCATAGTAGTGTTTTGTGTTGAGCACATCATAAACCTACTGATATTCATAGTAGTGTTTTGTGTTGAGCACATCATAAACCTACTGATATTCATAGTAGTGTTTTGTGTTGAGCACATCATAAACCTACTGATATTCATAGTAGTGTTTTGTGTTGAGCACATCATAAACCTACTGATATTCATAGTAGTGTTTTGTGTTGAGCACATCATAAACCTACTGATATTCATAGTAGTGTTTTGTGTTGAGCACATCATAAACCTACTGATATTCATAGTAGTGTTTTGTGTTGAGCACATCATAAACCTACTGATATTCATAGTAGTGTTTTGTGTTGAGCACATCATAAACCTACTGATATTCATAGTAGTGTTTTGTGTTGAGCACATCATAAACCTACTGATATTCATAGTAGTGTTTTGTGTTGAGCACATCATAAACCTACTGATATTCATAGTAGTGTTTTGTGTTGAGCACATCATAAACCTACTGATATTCATAGTAGTGTTTTGTGTTGAGCACATCATAAACCTACTGATATTCATAGTAGTGTTTTGTGTTGAGCACATCATAAACCTACTGATATTCATAGTAGTGTTTTGTGTTGAGCACATCATAAACCTACTGATATTCATAGTAGTGTTTTGTGTTGAGCACATCATAAACCTACTGATATTCATAGTAGTGTTTTGTGTTGAGCACATCATAAACCTACTGATATTCATAGTAGTGTTTTGTGTTGAGCACATCATAAACCTACTGATATTCATAGTAGTGTTTTGTGTTGAGCACATCATAAACCTACTGATATTCATAGTAGTGTTTTGTGTTGAGCACATCATAAACCTACTGATATTCATAGTAGTGTTTTGTGTTGAGCACATCATAAACCTACTGATATTCATAGTAGTGTTTTGTGTTGAGCACATCATAAACCTACCGATATTCATAGTAGTGTTTTGTGTTGAGCACATCATAAACCTACTGATATTCATAGTAGTGTTTTGTGTTGAGCACATCATAAACCTACTGATATTCATAGTAGTGTTTTGTGTTGAGCACATCATAACCTACTGATATTCATAGTAGTGTTTTGTGTTGAGCACATCGTAAACCTACTGATATTCATAGTAGTGTTTTGTGTTGAGCACATCGTAAACCTACTGATATTCATAGTAGTGTTTTGTGTTGAGCACATCGTAAACCTACTGATATTCATAGTAGTGTTTTGTGTTGAGCACATCATAAACCTACTGATATTCATAGTAGTGTTTTGTGTTGAGCACATCATAAACCTACTGATATTCATAGTAGTGTTTTGTGTTGAGCACATCATAAACCTACTGATATTCATAGTAGTGTTTTGTGTTGAGCACATCATAAACCTACTGATATTCATAGTAGTGTTTTGTGTTGAGCACATCATAAACCTACTGATATTCATAGTAGTGTTTTGTGTTGAGCACATCATAAACCTACTGATATTCATAGTAGTGTTTTGTGTTGAGCACATCATAAACCTACTGATATTCATAGTAGTGTTTTGTGTTGAGCACATCATAAACCTACTGATATTCATAGTAGTGTTTTGTGTTGAGCACATCATAAACCTACTGATATTCATAGTAGTGTTTTGTGTTGAGCACATCATAAACCTACTGATATTCATAGTAGTGTTTTGTGTTGAGCACATCATAAACCTACTGATATTCATAGTAGTGTTTTGTGTTGAGCACATCATAAACCTACTGATATTCATAGTAGTGTTTTGTGTTGAGCACATCATAAACCTACTGATATTCATAGTAGTGTTTTGTGTTGAGCACATCATAAACCTACTGATATTCATAGTAGTGTTTTGTGTTGAGCACATCATAAACCTACTGATATTCATAGTAGTGTTTTGTGTTGAGCACATCATAAACCTACTGATATTCATAGTAGTGTTTTGTGTTGAGCACATCATAAACCTACTGATATTCATAGTAGTGTTTTGTGTTGAGCACATCATAAACCTACTGATATTCATAGTAGTGTTTTGTGTTGAGCACATCATAAACCTACTGATATTCATAGTAGTGTTTTGTGTTGAGCACATCATAACCTACTGATATTCATAGTAGTGTTTTGTGTTGAGCACATCGTAAACCTACTGATATTCATAGTAGTGTTTTGTGTTGAGCACATCGTAAACCTACTGATATTCATAGTAGTGTTTTGTGTTGAGCACATCGTAAACCTACTGATATTCATAGTAGTGTTTTGTGTTGAGCACATCGTAAACCTACTGATATTCATAGTAGTGTTTTGTGTTGAGCACATCGTAAACCTACTGATATTCATAGTAGTGTTTTGTGTTGAGCACATCGTAAACCTACTGATATTCATAGTAGTGTTTTGTGTTGAGCACATCGTAAACCTACTGATATTCATAGTAGTGTTTTGTGTTGAGCACATCGTAAACCTACTGATATTCATAGTAGTGTTTTGTGTTGAGCACATCGTAAACCTACTGATATTCATAGTAGTGTTTTGTGTTGAGCACATCGTAAACCTACTGATATTCATAGTAGTGTTTTGTGTTGAGCACATCGTAAACCTACTGATATTCATAGTAGTGTTTTGTGTTGAGCACATCGTAAACCTACTGATATTCATAGTAGTGTTTTGTGTTGAGCACATCGTAAACCTACTGATATTCATAGTAGTGTTTTGTGTTGAGCACATCGTAAACCTACTGATATTCATAGTAGTGTTTTGTGTTGAGCACATCGTAAACCTACTGATATTCATAGTAGTGTTTTGTGTTGAGCACATCGTAAACCTACTGATATTCATAGTAGTGTTTTGTGTTGAGCACATCGTAAACCTACTGATATTCATAGTAGTGTTTTGTGTTGAGCACATCGTAAACCTACTGATATTCATAGTAGTGTTTTGTGTTGAGCACATCGTAAACCTACTGATATTCATAGTAGTGTTTTGTGTTGAGCACATCGTAAACCTACTGATATTCATAGTAGTGTTTTGTGTTGAGCACATCGTAAACCTACTGATATTCATAGTAGTGTTTTGTGTTGAGCACATCGTAAACCTACTGATATTCATAGTAGTGTTTTGTGTTGAGCACATCGTAAACCTACTGATATTCATAGTAGTGTTTTGTGTTGAGCACATCGTAAACCTACTGATATTCATAGTAGTGTTTTGTGTTGAGCACATCGTAAACCTACTGATATTCATAGTAGTGTTTTGTGTTGAGCACATCGTAAACCTACTGATATTCATAGTAGTGTTTTGTGTTGAGCACATCGTAAACCTACTGATATTCATAGTAGTGTTTTGTGTTGAGCACATCGTAAACCTACTGATATTCATAGTAGTGTTTTGTGTTGAGCACATCGTAAACCTACTGATATTCATAGTAGTGTTTTGTGTTGAGCACATCGTAAACCTACTGATATTCATAGTAGTGTTTTGTGTTGAGCACATCGTAAACCTACTGATATTCATAGTAGTGTTTTGTGTTGAGCACATCGTAAACCTACTGATATTCATAGTAGTGTTTTGTGTTGAGCACATCGTAAACCTACTGATATTCATAGTAGTGTTTTGTGTTGAGCACATCGTAAACCTACTGATATTCATAGTAGTGTTTTGTGTTGAGCACATCGTAAACCTACTGATATTCATAGTAGTGTTTTGTGTTGAGCACATCGTAAACCTACTGATATTCATAGTAGTGTTTTGTGTTGAGCACATCGTAAACCTACTGATATTCATAGTAGTGTTTTGTGTTGAGCACATCGTAAACCTACTGATATTCATAGTAGTGTTTTGTGTTGAGCACATCGTAAACCTACTGATATTCATAGTAGTGTTTTGTGTTGAGCACATCGTAAACCTACTGATATTCATAGTAGTGTTTTGTGTTGAGCACATCGTAAACCTACTGATATTCATAGTAGTGTTTTGTGTTGAGCACATCGTAAACCTACTGATATTCATAGTAGTGTTTTGTGTTGAGCACATCGTAAACCTACTGATATTCATAGTAGTGTTTTGTGTTGAGCACATCGTAAACCTACTGATATTCATAGTAGTGTTTTGTGTTGAGCACATCGTAAACCTACTGATATTCATAGTAGTGTTTTGTGTTGAGCACATCGTAAACCTACTGATATTCATAGTAGTGTTTTGTGTTGAGCACATCGTAAACCTACTGATATTCATAGTAGTGTTTTGTGTTGAGCACATCGTAAACCTACTGATATTCATAGTAGTGTTTTGTGTTGAGCACATCGTAAACCTACTGATATTCATAGTAGTGTTTTGTGTTGAGCACATCGTAAACCTACTGATATTCATAGTAGTGTTTTGTGTTGAGCACATCGTAAACCTACTGATATTCATAGTAGTGTTTTGTGTTGAGCACATCGTAAACCTACTGATATTCATAGTAGTGTTTTGTGTTGAGCACATCGTAAACCTACTGATATTCATAGTAGTGTTTTGTGTTGAGCACATCGTAAACCTACTGATATTCATAGTAGTGTTTTGTGTTGAGCACATCGTAAACCTACTGATATTCATAGTAGTGTTTTGTGTTGAGCACATCGTAAACCTACTGATATTCATAGTAGTGTTTTGTGTTGAGCACATCGTAAACCTACTGATATTCATAGTAGTGTTTTGTGTTGAGCACATCGTAAACCTACTGATATTCATAGTAGTGTTTTGTGTTGAGCACATCATAAACCTACTGATATTCATAGTAGTGTTTTGTGTTGAGCACATCATAAACCTACTGATATTCATAGTAGTGTTTTGTGTTGAGCACATCATAAACCTACCGATATTCATAGTAGTGTTTTGTGTTGAGCACATCATAAACCTACTGATATTCATAGTAGTGTTTTGTGTTGAGCACATCATAAACCTACTGATATTCATAGTAGTGTTTTGTGTTGAGCACATCATAACCTACTGATATTCATAGTAGTGTTTTGTGTTGAGCACATCGTAAACCTACTGATATTCATAGTAGTGTTTTGTGTTGAGCACATCATAAACCTACTGATATTCATAGTAGTGTTTTGTGTTGAGCACATCATAAACCTACTGATATTCATAGTAGTGTTTTGTGTTGAGCACATCATAAACCTACTGATATTCATAGTAGTGTTTTGTGTTGAGCACATCGTAAACCTACTGATATTCATAGTAGTGTTTTGTGTTGAGCACATCGTAAACCTACTGATATTCATAGTAGTGTTTTGTGTTGAGCACATCGTAAACCTACTGATATTCATAGTAGTGTTTTGTGTTGAGCACATCGTAAACCTACTGATATTCATAGTAGTGTTTTGTGTTGAGCACATCGTAAACCTACTGATATTCATAGTAGTGTTTTGTGTTGAGCACATCGTAAACCTACTGATATTCATAGTAGTGTTTTGTGTTGAGCACATCGTAAACCTACTGATATTCATAGTAGTGTTTTGTGTTGAGCACATCGTAAACCTACTGATATTCATAGTAGTGTTTTGTGTTGAGCACATCGTAAACCTACTGATATTCATAGTAGTGTTTTGTGTTGAGCACATCGTAAACCTACTGATATTCATAGTAGTGTTTTGTGTTGAGCACATCGTAAACCTACTGATATTCATAGTAGTGTTTTGTGTTGAGCACATCGTAAACCTACTGATATTCATAGTAGTGTTTTGTGTTGAGCACATCGTAAACCTACTGATATTCATAGTAGTGTTTTGTGTTGAGCACATCGTAAACCTACTGATATTCATAGTAGTGTTTTGTGTTGAGCACATCGTAAACCTACTGATATTCATAGTAGTGTTTTGTGTTGAGCACATCGTAAACCTACTGATATTCATAGTAGTGTTTTGTGTTGAGCACATCATAAACCTACTGATATTCATAGTAGTGTTTTGTGTTGAGCACATCATAAACCTACTGATATTCATAGTAGTGTTTTGTGTTGAGCACATCATAAACCTACCGATATTCATAGTAGTGTTTTGTGTTGAGCACATCATAAACCTACTGATATTCATAGTAGTGTTTTGTGTTGAGCACATCATAAACCTACTGATATTCATAGTAGTGTTTTGTGTTGAGCACATCATAACCTACTGATATTCATAGTAGTGTTTTGTGTTGAGCACATCGTAAACCTACTGATATTCATAGTAGTGTTTTGTGTTGAGCACATCATAAACCTACTGATATTCATAGTAGTGTTTTGTGTTGAGCACATCATAAACCTACTGATATTCATAGTAGTGTTTTGTGTTGAGCACATCATAAACCTACTGATATTCATAGTAGTGTTTTGTGTTGAGCACATCATAAACCTACTGATATTCATAGTAGTGTTTTGTGTTGAGCACATCATAAACCTACTGATATTCATAGTAGTGTTTTGTGTTGAGCACATCATAAACCTACTGATATTCATAGTAGTGTTTTGTGTTGAGCACATCATAAACCTACTGATATTCATAGTAGTGTTTTGTGTTGAGCACATCATAAACCTACTGATATTCATAGTAGTGTTTTGTGTTGAGCACATCATAAACCTACTGATATTCATAGTAGTGTTTTGTGTTGAGCACATCATAAACCTACTGATATTCATAGTAGTGTTTTGTGTTGAGCACATCATAAACCTACTGATATTCATAGTAGTGTTTTGTGTTGAGCACATCATAAACCTACTGATATTCATAGTAGTGTTTTGTGTTGAGCACATCATAAACCTACTGATATTCATAGTAGTGTTTTGTGTTGAGCACATCATAAACCTACTGATATTCATAGTAGTGTTTTGTGTTGAGCACATCATAAACCTACTGATATTCATAGTAGTGTTTTGTGTTGAGCACATCATAAACCTACTGATATTCATAGTAGTGTTTTGTGTTGAGCACATCATAAACCTACTGATATTCATAGTAGTGTTTTGTGTTGAGCACATCATAAACCTACTGATATTCATAGTAGTGTTTTGTGTTGAGCACATCATAAACCTACTGATATTCATAGTAGTGTTTTGTGTTGAGCACATCATAAACCTACTGATATTCATAGTAGTGTTTTGTGTTGAGCACATCATAACCTACTGATATTCATAGTAGTGTTTTGTGTTGAGCACATCGTAAACCTACTGATATTCATAGTAGTGTTTTGTGTTGAGCACATCGTAAACCTACTGATATTCATAGTAGTGTTTTGTGTTGAGCACATCGTAAACCTACTGATATTCATAGTAGTGTTTTGTGTTGAGCACATCGTAAACCTACTGATATTCATAGTAGTGTTTTGTGTTGAGCACATCGTAAACCTACTGATATTCATAGTAGTGTTTTGTGTTGAGCACATCGTAAACCTACTGATATTCATAGTAGTGTTTTGTGTTGAGCACATCGTAAACCTACTGATATTCATAGTAGTGTTTTGTGTTGAGCACATCGTAAACCTACTGATATTCATAGTAGTGTTTTGTGTTGAGCACATCGTAAACCTACTGATATTCATAGTAGTGTTTTGTGTTGAGCACATCGTAAACCTACTGATATTCATAGTAGTGTTTTGTGTTGAGCACATCGTAAACCTACTGATATTCATAGTAGTGTTTTGTGTTGAGCACATCGTAAACCTACTGATATTCATAGTAGTGTTTTGTGTTGAGCACATCGTAAACCTACTGATATTCATAGTAGTGTTTTGTGTTGAGCACATCGTAAACCTACTGATATTCATAGTAGTGTTTTGTGTTGAGCACATCGTAAACCTACTGATATTCATAGTAGTGTTTTGTGTTGAGCACATCGTAAACCTACTGATATTCATAGTAGTGTTTTGTGTTGAGCACATCGTAAACCTACTGATATTCATAGTAGTGTTTTGTGTTGAGCACATCGTAAACCTACTGATATTCATAGTAGTGTTTTGTGTTGAGCACATCGTAAACCTACTGATATTCATAGTAGTGTTTTGTGTTGAGCACATCGTAAACCTACTGATATTCATAGTAGTGTTTTGTGTTGAGCACATCGTAAACCTACTGATATTCATAGTAGTGTTTTGTGTTGAGCACATCGTAAACCTACTGATATTCATAGTAGTGTTTTGTGTTGAGCACATCGTAAACCTACTGATATTCATAGTAGTGTTTTGTGTTGAGCACATCGTAAACCTACTGATATTCATAGTAGTGTTTTGTGTTGAGCACATCGTAAACCTACTGATATTCATAGTAGTGTTTTGTGTTGAGCACATCGTAAACCTACTGATATTCATAGTAGTGTTTTGTGTTGAGCACATCGTAAACCTACTGATATTCATAGTAGTGTTTTGTGTTGAGCACATCGTAAACCTACTGATATTCATAGTAGTGTTTTGTGTTGAGCACATCGTAAACCTACTGATATTCATAGTAGTGTTTTGTGTTGAGCACATCGTAAACCTACTGATATTCATAGTAGTGTTTTGTGTTGAGCACATCGTAAACCTACTGATATTCATAGTAGTGTTTTGTGTTGAGCACATCGTAAACCTACTGATATTCATAGTAGTGTTTTGTGTTGAGCACATCGTAAACCTACTGATATTCATAGTAGTGTTTTGTGTTGAGCACATCGTAAACCTACTGATATTCATAGTAGTGTTTTGTGTTGAGCACATCGTAAACCTACTGATATTCATAGTAGTGTTTTGTGTTGAGCACATCGTAAACCTACTGATATTCATAGTAGTGTTTTGTGTTGAGCACATCGTAAACCTACTGATATTCATAGTAGTGTTTTGTGTTGAGCACATCGTAAACCTACTGATATTCATAGTAGTGTTTTGTGTTGAGCACATCGTAAACCTACTGATATTCATAGTAGTGTTTTGTGTTGAGCACATCGTAAACCTACTGATATTCATAGTAGTGTTTTGTGTTGAGCACATCGTAAACCTACTGATATTCATAGTAGTGTTTTGTGTTGAGCACATCGTAAACCTACTGATATTCATAGTAGTGTTTTGTGTTGAGCACATCGTAAACCTACTGATATTCATAGTAGTGTTTTGTGTTGAGCACATCGTAAACCTACTGATATTCATAGTAGTGTTTTGTGTTGAGCACATCGTAAACCTACTGATATTCATAGTAGTGTTTTGTGTTGAGCACATCGTAAACCTACTGATATTCATAGTAGTGTTTTGTGTTGAGCACATCGTAAACCTACTGATATTCATAGTAGTGTTTTGTGTTGAGCACATCGTAAACCTACTGATATTCATAGTAGTGTTTTGTGTTGAGCACATCGTAAACCTACTGATATTCATAGTAGTGTTTTGTGTTGAGCACATCGTAAACCTACTGATATTCATAGTAGTGTTTTGTGTTGAGCACATCGTAAACCTACTGATATTCATAGTAGTGTTTTGTGTTGAGCACATCGTAAACCTACTGATATTCATAGTAGTGTTTTGTGTTGAGCACATCGTAAACCTACTGATATTCATAGTAGTGTTTTGTGTTGAGCACATCGTAAACCTACTGATATTCATAGTAGTGTTTTGTGTTGAGCACATCGTAAACCTACTGATATTCATAGTAGTGTTTTGTGTTGAGCACATCGTAAACCTACTGATATTCATAGTAGTGTTTTGTGTTGAGCACATCGTAAACCTACTGATATTCATAGTAGTGTTTTGTGTTGAGCACATCGTAAACCTACTGATATTCATAGTAGTGTTTTGTGTTGAGCACATCGTAAACCTACTGATATTCATAGTAGTGTTTTGTGTTGAGCACATCGTAAACCTACTGATATTCATAGTAGTGTTTTGTGTTGAGCACATCGTAAACCTACTGATATTCATAGTAGTGTTTTGTGTTGAGCACATCGTAAACCTACTGATATTCATAGTAGTGTTTTGTGTTGAGCACATCGTAAACCTACTGATATTCATAGTAGTGTTTTGTGTTGAGCACATCATAAACCTACTGATATTCATAGTAGTGTTTTGTGTTGAGCACATCATAAACCTACTGATATTCATAGTAGTGTTTTGTGTTGAGCACATCATAAACCTACTGATATTCATAGTAGTGTTTTGTGTTGAGCACATCATAAACCTACTGATATTCATAGTAGTGTTTTGTGTTGAGCACATCATAAACCTACTGATATTCATAGTAGTGTTTTGTGTTGAGCACATCATAAACCTACTGATATTCATAGTAGTGTTTTGTGTTGAGCACATCATAAACCTACTGATATTCATAGTAGTGTTTTGTGTTGAGCACATCATAAACCTACTGATATTCATAGTAGTGTTTTGTGTTGAGCACATCATAAACCTACTGATATTCATAGTAGTGTTTTGTGTTGAGCACATCATAAACCTACTGATATTCATAGTAGTGTTTTGTGTTGAGCACATCATAAACCTACTGATATTCATAGTAGTGTTTTGTGTTGAGCACATCATAAACCTACTGATATTCATAGTAGTGTTTTGTGTTGAGCACATCATAAACCTACTGATATTCATAGTAGTGTTTTGTGTTGAGCACATCATAAACCTACTGATATTCATAGTAGTGTTTTGTGTTGAGCACATCATAAACCTACTGATATTCATAGTAGTGTTTTGTGTTGAGCACATCATAAACCTACTGATATTCATAGTAGTGTTTTGTGTTGAGCACATCATAAACCTACCGATATTCATAGTAGTGTTTTGTGTTGAGCACATCATAACCTACTGATATTCATAGTAGTGTTTTGTGTTGAGCACATCATAAACCTACTGATATTCATAGTAGTGTTTTGTGTTGAGCACATCATAAACCTACTGATATTCATAGTAGTGTTTTGTGTTGAGCACATCATAAACCTACTGATATTCATAGTAGTGTTTTGTGTTGAGCACATCATAAACCTACTGATATTCATAGTAGTGTTTTGTGTTGAGCACATCATAAACCTACTGATATTCATAGTAGTGTTTTGTGTTGAGCACATCATAACCTACTGATATTCATAGTAGTGTTTTGTGTTGAGCACATCATAAACCTACTGATATTCATAGTAGTGTTTTGTGTTGAGCACATCATAAACCTACTGATATTCATAGTAGTGTTTTGTGTTGAGCACATCATAAACCTACTGATATTCATAGTAGTGTTTTGTGTTGAGCACATCATAAACCTACTGATATTCATAGTAGTGTTTTGTGTTGAGCACATCAGTGTGGTGTTTGGTAGACAGCTCTATTCATATGATGTCATTTTGATGCAAAAAAACAACCATTTTGGAAAGAGCTAAAACTGTTTTGAATGCAGTGTTTGTTTTGCTAAGAATTTGTAGCGTTTTGTGTGTTTAGCGTTTTGGGGAAAATGGCCCAAAGATTCAGCAAACGTGTGTGTAAACAATTGTTGAAAAACTGTAAATATCTGCCTATTTCAAATCAAATGTATTTATAAAGCCCTTCTTACATCAGCCGATGTCACAAAGTGCTGTACAGAAACCCAGCCTAAAACCCCAAACAGCAAGCAATGCAGGTGTAGATGCACGGTATTTCAGCATACTGGAACTAAACAAAAAAACTCAACAAAATATGATAAACTGAAACTCTAAAAGGTTAAATCAAAGGCAAATTGTCTATTGATGAAATAAATATAGAGTAAAACAATTATATTTCAAAACTACAGTTTCCAACATTTCATCAAGATGATCCTGTGTTGGCCTGATTCCACCTCATTTTTGAGAAATGTTTCACCTAAATGTAGCACGTGATGTATGTTAGATTTAGTTGAGTTTTCTCGTAGTGGTTAACCAACACGTCCGGCTGGAGTGGTGTAAAGCTTTTCATGTGACAACACTGAAGAAATGACACTTTGCTACAATGTAAAGTAGTTAGTGTACAGCTTGTATAACAGTGTACATTTGCTGTCCCCTCAAAATAACTCAACACACAGCCATTAATGTCTAAACCGCTGGCAACAAAAGTGAGTACACCCCTAAGTGAAAATAACTCTGGACTCTGGAGTAGTGGAAACTCGTTCTCTGGAGTGATTAATCACGCTTCACCATCGGCAGTCCGACAAACGAATATGGGTTTGGCGGCTGCCAGGAGAAACCCTACCTGCCCCAGTGCATAGGGCCAACTGTAAAGTTTGGTGGAGGAGGAATAATGTACTGGAGCTGTTTTTCATGGTTCGGCCTAGGCCCCTCAGTTCCAGTGAAGGGAAATCTTAATGCTACAGCATACAATCACATTCTAGATTATTCTGTTCTTTCAACTTTGTGATAACAGTTTGGGGAAGGCCGTTTCTTGTTTCAGCATGACAATGACCCCGAGCACAAAGCGAGGTCCATAAAGAAATGGCTGGTTGACATCGGTGTGGAAGAACTTGACTGGCCTGCACAGAGCCCTGACATCAACCCCATCAAACACCTTTGGGATGATGTTCTTGTGGCTGAATGGAAGCAAGTCCCCGCAGCAAAGTTCCAACATCTAGTGGAAAGCCTTCCCAGAAGAGTGGAGGCTGTTATAGCAGCAATGTTCCAACATCTAGTGGAAAGCCTTCCCAGAAGAGTGGATGCTGTTATAGCAGCAATGTTCCAACATCTAGTGGAAAGCCTTCCCAGAAGAGTGGAGGCTGTTATAGCAGCAAAGAGGGGACCAACTCCATATTAATGCCCATGATTTTGGAATGAGATGTTGGATGAGCAGGTGTCCACATACTGTTTTGTAGTGTATATAACGTTAGGTTTGGCTGGCAGACTGTTTTGTAGTGTATATAACGTTAGGTTTGGCTGGCAGACTGTTTTGTAGTGTATATAACGTTAGGTTTGGCTGGCAGACTGTTTTGTAGTGTATATAACGTTAGGTTTGGCTGGCAGACTGTTTTGTAGTGTATATAACGTTAGGTTTGGCTGGCAGACTGTTTTGTAGTGTATATAACGTTAGGTTTGGCTGGCAGACTGTTTTGTAGTGTATATAACGTTAGGTTTGGCTGGCAGACTGTTTTGTAGTGTATATAACGTTAGGTTTGGCTGGCAGACTGTTTTGTAGTGTATATAACGTTAGGTTTGGCTGGCAGACTGTTTTGTAGTGTATATAACGTTAGGTTTGGCTGGCAGACTGTTTTGTAGTGTATATAACGTTAGGTTTGGCTGGCAGACTGCTTCAGATGAGATGATGACTTTATGGAATGAAAAATAATAAATAAATATACAAACAAACAAATCAAAACTATAAATAAAAACCCGTTTGAAATATTCTATTATTTTATAGTAATTTCCTATTGATGTCTACCCAATGTGGACCTGCCAGAGACAAGGGAATATTTTACATGTTTTGAATGATCTCAATTTTTTTGCTTTGGAATTTACATTTGAAAAGCTTTATTTCATAATAAACCGAACCAACCTTAAAAAGCACTTATCGCTCCGCATTAGTTTTCATCCAAAAACAATGAGGGACCACCATCTTAAGTGGGAGCAGAATTTAACACAACACAGAATAATTTTGATCTGGATTAAAAGTTTTTTTTTAAACTCACGGTTTCTCTTTGGTATAATAGGCAGAACTGACAGAGCAACTTGTTTCTGTTATCTTCTTACACCCTGGCAGGGAAGTGTACAGACCAAGGGCTGCCCACCCACTGGCTTCATAAAAAAATATTCTGATAAAACAATTACATTTAAATCACAATGAATTTGGCTAAAAAATACATTGATCATACAGTCGAATTCAGTTCACAACATTTAGTCAATAAAGATTTCCGTCAAATAAAACTTTGATTGTAAAAAACGTTTAATGTCTGACTTAAAAGATAGATGTACTCTTCTCCTCTATGTTGAAGCCGGCCTCGTTGCCCTTCTGGTAGTCTGCCGCCGGTGTCTGACACCCATCCCAGTCCGGCTCAGAGCACCTCTTCTTGGGGGAGGAATGGAGGCTTCCCCGGTGGCTGAGCCTCAGCACCCGGATGGCTATCAGGTAAAATATCTCACACACGTTGAGCACTATACACACAGCCGACGCTCCTACCATGAAGTAGGTAAACACCCTCTTCTCTGTGGGCCGGCCGATGTAGCAATCCACCTGGTTAGGACAAGGCCAAAGGTCGCACACGACGCGTCGCGGCAGGTCAAAGTTGTTGTAGATGAGATGCAGGAGGTAGAGGAACGCCACCTCGATGGCCGTCTTGAAGAAGAGGTTGAGGAGATATGTCCACCAGAGTCCTCCGTGCTTCTGTCCTGTGTTGTCGTAGAGACGGGCGTTCTCACCGTGTGTGATGCGGTACTTGCGCTCGCGTTCCTCGCGGTACGCCACGTGCATCACGACCATGAAAGAGGGGCAGGTGATGAAGATGAGCTGGATTGCCCAGATCCTGGTGTGGGAGACAGGGAAGAAGTGGTCGTAACAGGCGTTGGCGCAGCCGGGTTGACGGGTGTTGCAGTCAAAGTCTTTCTGATCGTCAATCCAGACACGTTCTGCAGCCACGACGAAGACCATGACTCGGAACACGAAGACCACGGAGAGCCAGATGCGTCCGAACACAGTGGAATATTTATTGACCCCGCTAAGCAGGGCCTCTAACATCTTCCAGTCCATGGTGAGATTGGAGTGGGATGCCTTCTTTCACCGTTGAACAGTCACCTGGATGCGTGGATGAGCTTCTGTCTTTGGACTTTAATGGAAAGCTGGAGGATGAAGAGAAGGTGATGAATTAATAAGTGTGTGAAACAACCATGGTATGGATTGAGCCAGTCCATCCGCCATTTCAGGGAAAGGGAACTACTTAAAATGAAGATCCTAACCTAACACTGGCATCGACATTGCCTGCCCTACTGGATGGCTACAGATTGATAGGTAGAAAAGCTTTGTAAATAAAGTTTTAAACAGTATGAAAAGTATACCGGCTAAACAACATATAATACAACTCTTCAATGTCACATAGAAATACATTTATTCAGGGTGCTAAAGTTTTTTTTCTTTTAAAAAGATCTGTTCACAGCCTTTTATTTAAACTCTGATCAAGCTTTTCATCCAAATCCCACTGTGACTCTCTCTCCATCTTCCGAAGCTGTTTTCTTAAAGGAAGGTCTTTGTTTTTTAAAGGAACGGCTGCTTTATCAAAACAATCTTTGCCTTCCATCAAGAGTCTAATGCTCACAAAGTCACATTTTGTTGTTGCAGGATTTCATAGAACATCTTGGGCATAGAACATCTTGGGCATAGAACATCTTGGGCATAGAACATCTTGGGCATAGAACATCTTGGGCATAGAACATCTTGGGCATAGACGTCAGTTCAACATCTTGGTTGAGTTTTGGTTTGGTTGAGTTGTCAATGTAAAATCAACCCCAAAAAATGTCAGTATGTCATTGGATTTAGGTGAAGTTGAGTGAAAAAAAAATATACAAAATGCCTTCATGTTGATTACTTTTTGCAAATCCAATCAGTTTTCATCGTAGATATAACGTCATCGCATTGATTGTTGTGGTTGAAATGACGTGGAAACAACATGCAATGATATTCAAAAACAAATAAATGATAATTTGCTTGTTGCTGCTGAATGCACATCCTTCTGAGGCATTTGGAAGTCATGTTAAAATGTTGTCATTCAAACACAAAAGTGACTCGTATCAATATTATTTATTGATTTAATAGCCCTACTTACAGTTGTTTCAGATCACTGAGCTGATGTTCCGTCCATCTTAGCTTGGCCCCGTCTCTCTGTTCCAACTCCAGTCTGATTTGACTATTGAATGCCGGGGCTTAACAAGGGCCGGTCTATGTCTGGACATTGTTGTTTAAACCACACTCTGGAGGTGTGGTCTGTAACGCTTCGGAATCAGTTCAGCTCTTTGTCACTAGCCAGTTAGTGATGCAATACCCTATTCAAATCAAATGCACGAATCAACATTGGAGTTGTCATGGTGACTAAGTGTCCCCACACAGGTGAGTATGGTTTGGTATCACCTTACGTCTGCCTAGACGCCCTCCTGTATCCGGCTTTGACACAGATTTCGAGATAAACACGATTCCAAACAGGAACGCTGATCCTTTAAATGCCAGGACAGCTGGAGCCATGGTACGGAGGTACCAGGATGTAGACACAGGGCACTCCAGTCCCACAGAGAACTGATATGGTGACCACTATGGTGATTCATATTATTCTATTATATATATATTTTTTCATACTCAAACAAATCTGGCTTGTCGGTGCAGTCAACCTCCCAAAGTGGTGTTCATGCCCATTGAACAATGTACACTTGTACATTTACATTTGAGTCATTCAGCAGACAAAGACGCCTCTTATCTCGACTGACTAGACAGTTCATTCAGCTAGGGAAGGTGTCACGGACTGGGCAGACTTCACGGACTGGGCAGACTTCACGGACTGGGCAGACTCCACGGACTGGGCAAGGCTTCACGGACTGGGCAGACTTCACGGACTGGGCAGACTTCACGGACTGGGCAGACTTCACGCACTGGGCAGACTTCACGGACTGGGCAGACTTCACGGACTGGGCAGATCACTTAGGAGTGGTCATTCAAACTATATAGTACAGTCTATCACCCTCCGCTTACTGACCACTTCCATCCTAATGCTGCCAACCTGTACCTTAATTAAACTATTATTTAATTAATTTCGTTATCAAGGTGTGTCATTTTGTGGTTCTCTTTCATTGCAGGTGTTTGCAAGCTGCATGCCATGTGCACAAAGGGGGAAAAAAACGTTGTTACATTAAGATCCATATGACATTTTTTAGAGGTGTTCTTGAGCAAACTTAATTAAAAGTTTATACATCATGTATGATCATTTTGTCTGTGAGCTTGTTTCATAAAATATGTGATCCAATTAATGACATTGTGTAAAGCGTACGACTCGATTCAACACCTTCTAGTGGAGCACTGTTTCACCTTCCGTCTGTGGTAGCAGACGGTGTGTAATGTAAAATGGCCTATAAATGATTTCTGGAATGAATAAGAGGCTTTGGATCCAATCTATAATTGTTTTTGTGCCCAATAGATCCAAGTCCACATTACTTAAGTTGAAAATCATTATGATATTTTAGCTGAAATTGAAAAAAATGACATTTATATTTACAGAAGACAAAGAAAATAGTTCATAGGTCATATTAAAATGTTTTATTTCAAATTAGAACAATCTTTATGCTTGAAATTATATTACACATGGTATCAAAGAGCATATCAATAACTGAAGACTACAAATCAATCAATCGATCAATCAAATTTATTTATAAAGCCCTTCGTACATCAGCTGATGTCACAAAGTGCTGTACAGAAACCCAGCCTAAAACCGCAAACAGCAAGCAATGCTGGTGTAGAAGCACGGTGGCTAGGAAATACTCCCTAGAAAGGTCAAAACCTAGGAAGAAACCTAGAGTGGAACCAGGCTCTGAGGGCTGGCCAGTCCTCTTCTGGCTGTGCCGGGTGGAGAACAGAACATGGCCAAGATGCTCAAACATTCATAGATGACCTGCAGGGTCCGATAAGAATAATCACAGTGGTTGTAGAGGGTGCAACAGGTCAGCACCTCAGGAGTAAATGTCAGTTGGCTTTTCATAGCCGATCATTCAGAGTTAGACAGCAGGTGGACTGTCCCAGTCCAAATAACAGATAACATGTAATTCTCTAATAATGAATTACTAAACATGTCAAAAAGACCACATTTTGTCAGTGACTTTACAAACAACATTTTGGAGTATCAGACTCCTTGAAATGTATCTTTATAGTCTAAACAGTACATGTGCCTTTGACAAAGACATGACAGAATGGTGTCACAGACATGACAGAATGGTGTCACAGACATGACAGAATGGTGTCACGGACATGACAGAATGGTGTGTGTCAAGGACATGACAGAATGGTGTCACAGACATGACAGAATGGTGTGTGTCAAGGACATGACAGAATGGTGTCACAGACATGACAGAATGGTGTGTGTCAAGGACATGACAGAATGGTGTCACGGACATGACAGAATGGTGTCACAGACATGACAGAATGGTGTCACAGACATTACAGAATGGTGTCACAGACATGCCAGAATGGTGTGTGTCAAGGACATGACAGAATGGTGTCACAGACATGACAGAATGGTGTGTGTCAAGGACATGACAGAATGGTATCACGGACATGATAGAATGGTATCACAGACATGACAGAATGGTATCACAGACATGACAGAATGGTGTCACGGACATGACAGAATGGTCTCACAAACATGACAGAACGGTGTCACAGACATGACATAATGGTGTGTGTCAAGGACATGACAGAATGGTATCACGGACATGACAGAATGGTATCACGGACATGACAGAATGGTATCACGGACATGACAGAATGGTATCACGGACATGATATAATGGTATCACGGACATGACATAATTGTATCACAGACAAGACAGAATGGTGTCACGGACATGGCAGAATGGTCTCACAGACATGACAGTCACAGACATGACAGAATGGTGTCACAGACTTGACAGAATGGTATCAAGGACATAACAGAATGGTGTCACAGACATGACAAAATGGTCTCACAAACAAGACAGAACGGTGTCACGGACGTGACAGAATGGTGTCAAGGACATGACAGAATGGTGACACAAACATGACAGAATGGTATCACAGACAGAATGGTATCACAGACAAGACAGAATGGTATCACAGAAATGACAGAATGGTCTCACAGAAATGACAGAATGGTATCACAGACATGACAGAATGGACTCCCGAGTGGCGCAGCTGTCTAAGGCACTGCATCTCAGTGCTAGAGGCGTCACTACAGACCCTGGTTCGATTTCAGTCTGTATCACAACCGGCCCGTGATTGGGAGTCCCATAGGGTGGTGAACAATTGGCTCAGAGTCGTCCAGGTTAGGGTTTGGCCGGGGTAGGCCGTCATTGTAAATAAGAATTTGTTCTTATCTCACTTGCCTAGTTAAATAAAGGTTAAATTAATACAAATCAAAAAATGTAAATAAACAATGGTCTCAAAGACATGACAGAATGGTTTCACAGACATGAGAGAATGGTTTCACAGACATGAGAGAATGGTTTCACAGACATGAGAGAATGGTTTCACAGACATGAGAGAATGGTTTCACAGACATGACAGAATGGTTTCACAGACATGACAGAATGGTTTCACAGACATGGCAGAATGGTTTCACAGATATGACAGAATGGTGTCACAGACATGACAGAATGGTGTCACAGACATGACAGAATGGTTTCACAGACATGACAGAATGGTTTCACAGACATGGCAGAATGGTTTCACAGACATGGCAGAATGGTTTCACAGACATGACAGAATGGTGTCACAGACATGACAGAATGGTGTCACAGACATGGCAGAATGGTTTCACAGACATGAGAGAATGGTTTCACAGATATGACAGAATGGTTTGTAGTGCCAAACTTTCCGGAGGCTTTCCATTAGCTTTTGTTCCAGACCAGTACTAACACACAACTGATCAACTAATCGTCAACACCTTGATTAGATGCATCTAATCATGTATTAGTACTGGGTTTGAACAAAAACCTGCTAAACCAGAATTAAAGATAACAGTCTTAGGAGATAACCACACTGTAACCCCAGTGCAGAGCTCTCTGTCTTAGTCACTCCACCAACCATCTTCATCTTCTCCAGTTCAGACCACTTTCAGACCACACATCTTTCCCTTTCAGGGATATGGTAGCTGGCATGGTGAACGGGGAGGGACCTCTCCCCGACGGCACGGGGCCCTCCACCACCGATACACTCTGGCATGGTGAACGGGGAGGGACCTCTCCCCGACGGCACGGGGCCCTCCACCACGATACACTCTGGCATGGTGAACGGGGAGGGACCTCTCCCCGACGGCACGGGGCCCTCCACCACGATACACTCTGGCATGGTGAACGGGGAGGGACCTCTCCCCGACGGCACGGGGCCCTCCACCACGATACACTCTGGCATGGTGAACGGGGAGGGACCTCTCCCCGACGGCACGGGGCCCTCCACCACGATACACTCTGGCATGGTGAACGGGGAGGGACCTCTCCCCGACGGCACGGGGCCCTCCACCACGATACACTCTGGCATGGTGAACGGGGAGGGATCTCTCCCCGACGGCACGGGGCCCTCCACCACCGATACACTCCCCTGCACCTCTTCCCCAAGAGGATTCACACAAAGCTAATCACCAGCATGAAGACTGTGGATACTCGCTTCTTTGTTGGCCTGTGGAACAGAAAGATCCATAGAATAATTTTCCTCTAGAACGTGAAATGAATCAATACAGTGGCTTGCCAAAGTATTCACCTCCCTTGGCATTTTCCCTATTTTGTTGCCTTACAACCTGGAATTAAAATAGATTTTAGGGGGGGTTGTATCATTTGATTTACACAACATGCTTACCACTTTGAAGATGCAAAATATGTATTATTGTGACACAAACAAGAAATAAGACAAAAAAAATGAAAACCTGAGCGTGCATAACTATTCACCCCCTCAAAGTCAATACTTTGTAGATCCACCTTTTGCAGCAATTACAGCTGTAAGTCTCTTGGGGTATGTCTCTATAAGCTTGGCACATCTAGCCACTGGAATTTTTGCCCATTCGTCAAGGCAAATCTGCTCCAGCTCCTTTTAGTTGGATGGGCTCCGCTGGTGTACAGCAATCTTTAAGTCATACCACAGATTCTCAATTGGATTGAGGTCTGGGCTTTGACTAGGCCATTCCCAGACATTTAACTTCTCTAGGATAGGGGACAGCATTTTCACGTTTGGATGAAAAGCATACCCAAATTCAACTGCCAGCTACTCATCCCCAGAAGATAAGATATGCATATTATTAGTATATTTGGAGAGAAAACACTCTGAAGTTTCTAAAACTGTTTGAATCATGTCTGCGAGTATAACAGAACTTATTTAGCAGGCGAAACCCTGAGGACAAACCATTCAGATTTTCTTTTTTTTGCGGTCACTCTTTTCAATGGGGTTTCATTGGGAATACAGATTTCTAATTGACCTTCTTGCAGTTCCTACCGCTTCCACTGGATGTCAACAGTCTTTAGAAATTGGTTGAGGTTTTTTCCTTTGTGTAATGAAGAAGTACGGCCATCTTGAACGAGGGTCACTTGAAGTGTACTGTTTGTTAGAGGTGCGTGACCAGAAAGCTAGCTACAGTTTGTTTTAATCCTGTATTGAACACAGATCATCCCGTCTTCAATTTTATCGATTTATTTACGTAAAAAAATACCTAAAGTTGTATTACAAAAGTAGTTTGAAATGTTTTGGCAAAGTTTACAGGTAACTTTTGAGATATTTTGCAGTCACGTTGCACAGGTTGGAACCGGTGCTTTTCTGGATCAAACGCTCCAAATAAATTGACATTTTGGATATATATCGACGGAATTAATCGAACAAAGGGACCATGTGTGATGTTTATGGGACATATTGGAGTGCCAACAACAGAAGCTCGTCAAAGGTAAGGCATGAATTATATTTGTATATCTGCGTTTTGTGTCGCGCCTGCAGTGTTGAAATATGCTTCTCTCTCTTTGTTTACTCTGTTGCTATCCTCAGATAATAGCATCGGTTGCTTTCGCCGAAAAGCCTATTTGAATTCTGACATGTTGGCTGGATTCACAACAAGTGTAGCTTTAATTTGGTATCTTTCATGTGTGATTTCATGAAAGTTAGATAATAGTAATAGTAGTAGTAGTAGTAATAATAGTAGTAGTGGTAGTAGTAGACAGTAGTAGTAGTAGTAGTAGTAGCAGTAGTAGAGGTGGTAGTAGTAGTAGAGGTAGTATTAGTAGTAGTAACAGTAGTAGTAGTAGTAGACAGTAGTAGTGCTAGTAGTAGTAGTAGTAGTAGTAGTGGTGGTAGTAGTGGTGGTAGTAGTAGTGGTAGTAGTTGTAGTAGACAGTAGTAGACAGTAGTAGTACTAGTAGTAGACAGTAGTAGTAGTAGTATTAGTAGTAGACAGTAGTAGTACTAGTAGTAGTAGTAGTAGTATTAGTAGTATCAGTAGTAGTAGTATTAGTAGTAGTAGTAGTAGTACTACTAGTAGTAGTAGTAGTAGTACTAGTAGTAGTAGTAGTACTAGTAGTAGTAGTAGTAGTAGTAGTGGCACTAGTAGTATTAGTAGTAGTACTAGTAGTAGTGGTAGTAGTAGTAGACAGTAGTAGTAGTACTAGTAGTAGTATTAGTAGTATCAGTAGTAGTAGTATCAGTAGTAGTAGTATTAGTAGTATCAGTAGTAGTAGTATTATTAGTAGTAGTAGTAGTAGTAGGCCAGCTTTTCTTCAGTTCTGTTCCAGGCAAGCCTCCAAAAGAACCGACAACTGGAGCTAAGCCTCTTGACACACGTGAAGTCAAAGTTGTAACTCTTGACACAACCGCCTCTCGTTGCCTGTGGACTTCTACCCCTTGGTAGAAAATACTCAAGTCAGGAAAAGTGTCTCTTTAATAAAACTTACTCAGATGTGCCACCTAGCTTGAGGGAGGGAAGTATTGCATGCCCATACTGAGTGGACTAGTTTAGGTAAACATACCTGCAACATCTTCTGCTTAGTGTTTGAGTAGATTAGGGAGTGGCTGATAACAATTTATGACGCTGCAATCATAGCCAAGTGGAATGTGGGAACTTACCGCATATGACTGGAGAAAATCTATTTGAACAACCCTCCAACTGGTAATTACTAGTGGGAAACTAGTCCATAATCCTGAGCTCCCACTTCTCCCACCTCTGATGTCAGTCACCTACTAAGGAAATTACCTTGGAAAACAAAATTTTCAGCAGAAAAACGCAATAACAAGACAAAAGCAATCTATTAATATGTTTTTTTTAACACTATAATTTGTTTGCTTTGATAGATGTACTTTTAGTTTATGATTTTTACGCAGCTTGTTGGCCATTAGCCAATCAAACGGCGTGAATGCATCCAACTGGTGTTTACGACATCACAACTGGCAAATTCTCACCTCCCATTTGGTTTATGAACGCTGCATTATAAAACTTTCAACATAGAGCGAAGGAGACTGATTCCAACTACAAAAATGAGAGTGGTGTGTAGTTTAGAGAGGAAGAGAGAGACAGAGAGAGAGAGATTTGTTGGGTTGGAGAGTGAACGAGAAAAATGCAACTTCAGCATTGGCATGGCAATTTCAATGGTGTGTGTGTGTGTCTCTCTCTCTGTGTGTGTGTGTCTCTCTCTGTGTGTGTGTGTGTGTCTCTGTGTGTGTGTGTGTGTGTGTGTGTGTGTGTATCTCTGTGGGTGTGGGTGTGTGCGTGTGTGTGTCTGTGTGTGCGTGTGTGTGGGGGGGGATATGGGATCATGCTGTGGGAACGACTTGATTAGTGTAGTGTCAACAACGCAGCCACTGCCAGCTAGCCTACAAAGTCAACAACGCAGCCACTGCCAGCTAGCCTACTTCAGCAGTACTGTATCATCTTAATCATTCTAGTCAATAATATTCTTGCTACGTAAGCTTAACTTTCTGAACATTCGAGACGCGTAGTCCACTTGTCATTCCAATCTCCTTTGCATTAGCTTAGTCTCTTCTGTAGCCTGTCAACTATGTGTCTGTCTATCCCTGTTCTCTCCTCTCTGCACAGACCATACAAACGCTCCACACCGCGTGGCCGCGGCCACCCTAATCTGGTGGTCCCAGCACGCACGACCCACGTGGAGTTCCAGGTCTCCGGTAGCCTCTGGAACTGCCGATCTGCGGCCAACAAGGCAGAGTTCATCTCAGCCTATGCCTCCCTCCAGTCCCTCGACTTCTTGGCACTGACGGAAACATGGATCACCACAGATAACACTGCTACTCCTACTGCTCTCTCTTCGTCCGCCCACGTGTTCTCGCACACCCCGAGAGCTTCTGGTCAGCGGGGTGGTGGCACCGGGATCCTCATCTCTCCCAAGTGGTCATTCTCTCTTTCTCCCCTTACCCATCTGTCTATCGCCTCCTTTGAATTCCATGCTGTCACAGTTACCAGCCCTTTCAAGCTTAACATCCTTATCATTTATCGCCCTCCAGGTTCCCTCGGAGAGTTCATCAATGAGCTTGATGCCTTGATAAGCTCCTTTCCTGAGGACGGCTCACCTCTCACAGTTCTGGGCGACTTTAACCTCCCCACGTCTACCTTTGACTCATTCCTCTCTGCCTCCTTCTTTCCACTCCTCTCCTCTTTTGACCTCACCCTCTCACCTTCCCCCCCTACTCACAAGGCAGGCAATACGCTCGACCTCATCTTTACTAGATGCTGTTCTTCCACTAACCTCATTGCAACTCCCCTCCAAGTCTCCGACCACTACCTTGTATCCTTTTCCTTCTCGCTCTCATCCAACACTTCCCACACTGCCCCTACTCGGATGGTATCGCGCCGTCCCAACCTTCGCTCTCTCTCCCCCGCTACCCTCTCCTCTTCCATCCTATCATCTCTTCCCTCTGCTCAAACCTTCTCCAACCTATCTCCTGATTCTGCCTCCTCAACCCTCCTCTCCTCCCTTTCTGCATCCTTTGATTCTCTATGTCCCCTATCCTCCAGGCCGGCTCGGTCCTCCCCTCCCGCTCCGTGGCTCGACGACTCATTGCGAGCTCACAGAACAGGGCTCCGGGCAGCCGAGCGGAAATGGAGGAAAACTCGCCTCCCTGCGGACCTGGCATCCTTTCACTCCCTCCTCTCTACATTTTCCTCTTCTGTCTCTGCTGCTAAAGCCACTTTCTACCACTCTAAATTCCAAGCATCTGCCTCTAACCCTAGGAAGCTCTTTGCCACCTTCTCCTCCCTCCTGAATCCTCCTCCCCCTCCCCCCCCCTCCTCCCTCTCTTCAGATGACTTCGTCAACCATTTTGAAAAGAAGGTCGACGACATCCGATCCTCGTTTGCTAAGTCAAACGACACCGCTGGTTCTGCTCACACTGCCCTACCCTGTGCTCTGACCTCTTTCTCCCCTCTCTCTCCAGATGAAATCTCGCGTCTTGTGACGGTCGGCCGCCCAACAACCTGCCCGCTTGACCCTATCCCCTCCTCTCTTCTCCAGACCATTTCCGGAGACCTTCTCCCTTACCTCACCTCGCTCATCAACTCATCCCTGACCGCTGGCTACGTCCCTTCCGTCTTCAAGAGAGCGAGAGTTGCACCCCTTCTGAAAAAACCTACACTCGATCCCTCCGATGTCAACAACTACAGACCAGTATCCCTTCTTTCTTTTCTCTCCAAAACTCTTGAACGTGCCGTCCTTGGCCAGCTCTCCCGCTATCTCTCTCAGAATGACCTTCTTGATCCAAATCAGTCAGGTTTCAAGACTAGTCATTCAACTGAGACTGCTCTTCTCTGTATCACGGAGGCGCTCCGCACTGCTAAAGCTAACTCTCTCTCCTCTGCTCTCACCCTTCTAGACCTATCGGCTGCCTTCGATACTGTGAACCATCAGATCCTCCTCTCCACCCTCTCCGAGTTGGGCATCTCCGGCGCGGCCCACGCTTGGATTGCGTCCTACCTGACAGGTCACTCCTACCAGGTGGCGTGGCGAGAATCTGTCTCCTCACCACGTGCTCTCACCACTGGTGTCCCCCAGGGCTCTGTTCTAGGCCCTCTCCTATTCTCGCTATACACCAAGTCACTTGGCTCTGTCATAACCTCACATGGTCTCTCCTATCATTGCTATGCAGACGACACACAACTAATCTTCTCCTTTCCCCCTTCTGATGACCAGGTGGCGAATCGCATCTCTGCATGTCTGGCAGACATATCAGTGTGGATGACGGATCACCACCTCAAGCTGAACCTCGGCAAGACGGAGCTGCTCTTCCTCCCGGGGAAGGACTGCCCGTTCCATGATCTCGCCATCACGGTTGACAACTCCATTGTGTCCTCCTCCCAGAGCGCTAAGAACCTTGGCGTGATCCTGGACAACACCCTGTCGTTCTCAACTAACATCAAGGCGGTGGCCCGTTCCTGTAGGTTCATGCTCTACAACATCCGCAGAGTACGACCCTGCCTCACACAGGAAGCGGCGCAGGTCCTAATCCAGGCACTTGTCATCTCCCGTCTGGATTACTGCAACTCGCTGTTGGCTGGGCTCCCTGCCTGTGCCATTAAACCCCTACAACTCATCCAGAACGCCGCAGCCCGTCTGGTGTTCAACCTTCCCAAGTTCTCTCACGTCACCCCGCTCCTCCGCTCTCTCCACTGGCTTCCAGTTGAAGCTCGCATCCGCTACAAGACCATGGTGCTTGCCTACGGAGCTGTGAGGGGAACGGCACCTCAGTACCTCCAGGCTCTGATCAGGCCCTACACCCAAACAAGGGCACTGCGTTCATCCACCTCTGGCCTGCTCGCCTCCCTACCACTGAGGAAGTACAGTTCCCGCTCAGCCCAGTCAAAACTGTTCGCTGCTCTGGCCCCCCAATGGTGGAACAAACTCCCTCACGACGCCAGGACAGCGGAGTCAATCACCACCTTCCGGAGACACCTGAAACCCCACCTCTTTAAGGAATACCTAGGATAGGATAAAGTAATCCTTCTCACCCCCCCCCCCCCCTCCCCCCTTAAAAGATTTAGATGCACTATTGTAAAGTGGCTGTTCCACTGGATGTCATAAGGTGAATGCACCAATTTGTAAGTCGCTCTGGATAAGAGCGTCTGCTAAATGACTTAAATGTAAATGTAAAAATCATGGTATGGGATCATGGTATGGGATCATGCTGTGGGATCATGGTATGGGATCATGCCGATGAAAATACATAGAGACATACACAGTGGGCAGTTTATTAGGTACACCCATCTAGTACCGGGTCGGATCCAGTTTCCCCCAGAACAGCCTGAATTATTCGGGGCATGGAAACGTTGCTCAAATGGTATCAAGGGACCTAACGTGTGCCAGGAAAACATTCTCCACACCATTACACCACCAGCCTGTACCGTTGACACCAGGCAGGATGGGGCCATGGACTCATGCTGCTTACGCCAAATCAGCATGAACAGGAACCGGGATTAGTCTGACCAGGCAATGTTTTTCCACTCCTCAATTGTGGAGTGTTAGTGATGTCCTGCCCACTGGAGCTGCTTCTTCTTCTTCTTGTTTTTAGCTGATAGGAGTGGAACCCCGGTGTGGTCGTCTGTTGCAACAGCCAATCCGTGACAAGGATCGTCAAGTTGTGCGTTCCGAGATGCCGTGTTGCACACCTCTATTGTACTGCGCCGTTATTTGCCTAGGGTGTGGCCCGCCTTATAGTTTTTCCCTATTCTTGCCATTCTGCTTCAATCTCTAATCAACTCGCCCACAAGACTTCCGCTGACTGGATGTTTTTTGTTTGTCACATTATCTATAATAATTTGGCTGCTCGAAATTATTTTGACCAGCTGGTGCCACTAGTGTCAACTGTGTTGGTCAAAGCCTCGAGTAGTGTAGTGAACCTATTTTCGACACAATATGCTGGAAAACCACAACGCTTGAGGAAGCTTCATTTCTCCCCAATACATTTACATACAGAATAATGCGAAATGCACTGAGACCAGGTTTACAATATAAACGTTTTTTTCAGCACTGAATGTCTTAATAATAAATTAATAACATTTTGAGTTTACCTCCCAGATGAATAACTTCCTATATCATTCCGGGGCAGTGTGGTGGGGTGAGAGGTCAGAAACTGAGACCGACTCCCTGTTTAGCGATTCGGTTTTTCTCCGGTGCTGCTGCATCCCGGGACAATGTGACCCTGCACGGATCACCTTCATTAGCTTGTTGGAAACCATTACGAAGTGGGTCGGTCGGTCGACGTGCACGGTTGAGTGAGCGTCAGCTGGTGTAGCTTGCCACAGCAGCGGGAGGTAAGGAAGGGGGGCTGCGGGTTAGCATTAACTAGCTACCGGTATCTGCATTAGTTAGAATGACATGATCTCACATCCACAATCGATAATTTTGGTGCAAGGTTCTCTGGTTTATGCCCTACAGTAGAAAGCTTGCTAGTTAGTCCGCGCTAGCTTCTGGTGCAAGATGCATGTAATGAACTAGCTATCCAACGTAGCGAAAGTTAGCTAGTGGGAGCTATTTTTAGTAGCTTGTTAATGCATCTGTGCTATAGTATAGGCAGTTGCAAGCTAGTGTCAACACATTAACTAGCAAGCTAATAATTAGCTAGCACGATAAGCTAACCGTACCAGACTGCAGCACGTCAGTGGAAGTGATTGGCAAGTCTCATTTGGCAGATGGCTAACTTGGTAGCTAGGTAACATATATTTAGCAACAGGCCATATTTACAAACTTTGATAATATCTGAATTACAGTTACTAGCTAGCTGACAAGCTATCTATTACAGATGCTAGCATTCCCTCCCAACACCGTACCATGTAAACTGTATCCTGCCTCTCTCTCCGGCAGCTCCATCGAGCCATGCGACAGTGGTGCCTCCCGGCTGCGGTCCCGCGAACCGAACCAATGCCCACAGGGCGCCTCTCACCCCCGCTATCAGGTAGGCAAGGCAGGCTGGCACTGTAAATGCCATGGGTCAATAACACATTGTTTTGTAGTCAGTGCACAGATTCAATGAATGTACCCATATGTAAAATTATCTCGCGAAAGTTTGTCATTTCTGTCCACGAGAGATTGATGTACAGTAGCCTTCATCATGGCATTAAATATATTTTTTTGCCCAAAATACGTTTGGTGTTTTTCTCATTTTCCAGACACCTTTTGTGAGTGAACTTGACAACAAAGTCCCGCGTATACAGTATTTCAATGTAATATTTTTATATGTTAGAGACCTATGGGAAGTGAGTGTGGACAAGTCATGTCTGTTTTAACCCGTTAGATGTCAGGATGGAGTGTTGTGAGGTGGAGCCACGCTATACCATCGAGCAGATCGACCTCCTCCAGCGTCTCCGTCTCTCAGGGATGACCAAGCCACAGATCATCCAGGCCTTGGAGTCCCTAGAGCGGCTAGATCCCGACCATCGGCCCCCGTACTGCAACGACACCCACACCGCCAACCCGACCAACGACACCACCCCTATCACAGCCTCCGCCCCAGCCCCCTCCTCCTCTTCCTCCTCCTCTTCTTCCTCCCTCTCCTTGGCCTCCGCCACAACGCAGACCCCTGGGCTGGACGGAGCCTCGCTGTCGCCTAGCAACAGCTATGAGGCCTCTCCCCCGCCGATGTACCCACACGGGGTTGGAGTTCAGAAGTCGCTTAGCTATGACATCATGGCAGAGGAGGACTGGGATCTGGAGGAGAAGGTGGAGGAGTACATGAGGTGAGGGAGGGACAGTAGACTGTGACGTGGAGGAGTACATGAGGTGAGGGAGGGACAGTAGACTGTGACGTGGAGGAGTACATAAGGGAGGGACAATAGACTGACCTGGAGGAGAAGGTGGAAGAGTACATGAGGTGAATGTGAGGGGAGGGAGGTAGTAGTGAACCCTGAAGAGAAAGTAGAGGATGAGGAGGGGTATTTGTGGTGAAGAGGAGGGAGTTAACATGAACAGAAAGTAGAGGGGTATTTGAGGTGAACGTAAGAGACGGCAGAGAATCTAGCTCTGGGAGAGGAAGATCATCAGGTAACAACAGCCAGTCTCTGGTGATGCTGGCTTATTCTCCTACTGTTAGACTGACTCATTTGGGTCAGGTGTGTAGGGAGGGATGGATTAGAAAGATGATTGCAGCCAGGCTTACATACAGGACCTAAAGAAAGCAGAAAGCTTTATGACAGTTTCTGGCAATATGGCGCCTTGTGCAAGTTAGTAGACGTTCCAGAAACCACAGTTAAATCAATGCAGAGAGAAAGAAAATAGAGAATGAGAAGTAGAACATGTAATAATAGATGTACAATTGGCAATGATTACTAGTCTATATACAAGGGCTACCGGCGCCTAGTCTATATACAAGGGGTACCGGTACCTAGTCTATATGCAAGGGCTACCGGCACCTAGTCTATATACAAGGGCTACCGGCACCTAGTCTATATACAAGGGCTACCGGCACCTAGTCTATATGCAAGGGGTACCGGTACCTAGTCTATATGCAAGGGGTACCGGTACCTAGTCTATATACAAGGGCTACCGGCACCTAGTCTATATACAAGGGGTACCGGTACCTAGTCTATATGCAAGGGCTACCGGTACCTAGTCTATATGCAAGGGGTACCGGTGCCTAGTCTATATACAAGGGCTACCGGCACCTAGTCTATATACAAGGGGTACCGGTGCCTAGTCTATATACAAGGGCTACCGGCGCCTAGTCTATATACAAGGGGTACAGGCTCCTAGTCTATATACAAGGGGTACCGGCGCCTAGTCTATATGCAAGGTGTACAGGCTCCTAGTCTATATGCAAGGGGTACCGGCGCCTAGTCTATATGCAAGGGGTACCGGCGCCTAGTCTATATGCAAGGGCTACCGGCGCCTAGTCTATATGCAAGGGGTACCGGCGCCTAGTCTATATGCAAGGGGTACCGGCGCCTAGTCTATATGCAAGGGGTACCGGCGCCTAGTCTATATGCAAGGGGTACCGGCGCCTAGTCTATATGCAAGGGGTACCGGTGCCTAGTCTATATGCAAGGGGTACCGGCGCCTAGTCTATATGCAAGGGGTACCGGCGCCTAGTCTATATGCAAGGGGTACCGGCGCCTAGTCTATATGCAAGGGGTACCGGCGCCTAGTCTATATGCAAGGGGTACCGGCGCCTAGTCTATATGCAAGGGCTACAGGCGCCTAGTCTATATGCAAGGGGTGCCGCCGGCGCCTAGTCTATATGCAAGGGGTACCGGGTTAATCTGATTGTGTGTATAGGATACATTATGGATAACCAGTCAACAAATGGTGGATCTGGAGTCATGTAAGCTAGGCCGATGGCTTCCCCTCCTCGTTTCTGTCTCTCCTTCATCAGCTTATCTGAAAAAAACATATGGTGTAGAATGTTTCACTCTTTGTTTGGTTCCACCAGTATATCCACATTACTGCAGATGTGATGAAGGATTGCAGATGAAGCAGATGAAGAATCTATTGAGTTGTACAGAAGTAGTGATGTCAGTTACTCTATCCACTGCTCACACCACAAACAGGAAGTGTGTTGTCTGTTCTTACTCTATGGTGTCTGTTGTTGTTGTTGGAGGGACAGTAAGTTTTGTTGTTGGAGGGACAGGAAGTGTGTTGTCTGTTCTTACTCTATGGTGTCTGTTGTTGTTGCAGGAGGGACAGTACGTTTTGTTGTTGGAGGGACAGGAAGTGTGTTGTCTGTTCTTACTCTATGGTGTCTGTTGTTGTTGCAGGAGGGACAGTACGTTTTGTTGTTGGAGGGACAGGAAGTGTGTTGTCTGTTCTTACTCTATGGTGTCTGTTGTTGTTGCAGGAGGGACAGTACGTTTTGTTGTTGGAGGGACAGGAAGTGTGTTGTCTGTTCTTACTCTATGGTGTCTGTTGTTGGAGGGACAGTACGTTTTGTTGTTGGAGGGACAGGAAGTGTGTTGTCTGTTCTTACTCTATGGTGTCTGTTGTTGTTGTTGGAGGGACAGTAAGTTTTGTTGTTGGAGGGACAGGAAGTGTGTTGTCTGTTCTTACTCTATGGTGTCTGTTGTTGTTGTTGGAGGGACAGTAAGTTTTGTTGTTGGAGGGACAGGAAGTGTGTTGTCTGTTCTTACTCTATGGTGTCTGTTGTTGTTGTTGGAGGGACAGTACGTTTTGTTGTTGGAGGGACAGGAAGTGTGTTGTCTGTTCTTACTCTATGGTGTCTGTTGTTGGAGGGACAGTACGTTTTGTTGTTGGAGGGACAGGAAGTGTGTTGTCTGTTCTTACTCTATGGTGTCTGTTGTTGTTGTTGGAGGGACAGTAAGTTTTGTTGTTGGAGGGACAGGAAGTGTGTTGTCTGTTCTTACTCTATGGTGTCTGTTGTTGGAGGGACAGTACGTTTTGTTGTTGGAGGGACAGGAAGTGTGTTGTCTGTTCTTACTCTATGGTGTCTGTTGTTGTTGTTGGAGGGACAGGAAGTGTGTTGTCTGTTCTTACTCTATGGTGTCTGTTGTTGGAGGGACAGTACGTTTTGTTGTTGGAGGGACAGGAAGTGTGTTGTCTGTTCTTACTCTATGGTGTCTGTTGTTGTTGTTGGAGGGACAGTAAGTTTTGTTGTTGGAGGGACAGGAAGTGTGCTGTCTGTTCTTACTCTGTGGTGCCTGTTGTGTTCTTCTAGGAGGGACAGTAACCTGGTGAAGGAGGAGATTAAAACCTTCCTCAACAATCGCAGGATCTCCCAGGCCATCGTGGGACAGGTCACAGGTAAATCAGTCATATATTCTGCTGAGACAGATTTTTAGTGAACCTGTGTCATCTGTTTTTAGTGTGCGCTGTTTACATTGTTTTGTATGAATATTAGTGTCTTTCCTTCTAGGATATTTTTTTTTATAATGCTCTCATTTGGCTTGTAAGTAAGCATTTCACGGTAAGGTCTACTACACCTGTTGTATTCGGCACATGTGACAAATAAGATTTGATTTGTTCCTACTCACACTCCTTCTCCATCTGTTTCTCCTCGCCTCCCATCTTTTTCTCCCTCCCCTATCTCCTACCTTCCTCTGCTTCTTATTTACCTTCCTCCTCCTCACTCCTCTCCCTCCCCTATCTCCTACCTTCCTCTGCTTCTTATTTACCTTCCTCCTCCTCACTCCTCTCCCTCCCCTATCTCCTACCTTCCTCTGCTTCTTATTTACCTTCCTCCTCCTCACTCCTCTCCCTCCCCTATCTCCTACCTTCCTCTGCTTCTTATTTACCTTCCTCCTCCTCACTCCTCTCCCTCCCCTATCTCCTACCTTCCTCTGCTTCTTATTTACCTTCCTCCTCCTCACTCCTCTCCCTCCCCTATCTCCTACCTTCCTCTGCTTCTTATTTACCTTCCTCCTCCTCACTCCTCTCCCTCCCCTATCTCCTACCTTCCTCTGCTTCTTATTTACCTTCCTCCTCCTCACTCCTCTCCCTCCCCTATCTCCTACCTTCCTCTGCTTCTTATTTACCTTCCTCCTCCTCACTCCTCTCCCTCCCCTATCTCCTACCTTCCTCTGCTTCTTATTTACCTTCCTCCTCCTCACTCCTCTCCCTCCCCTATCTCCTACCTTCCTCTGCTTCTTATTTACCTTCCTCCTCCTCACTCCTCTCCCTCCCCTATCTCCTACCTTCCTCTGCTTCTTATTTACCTTCCTCCTCCTCACTCCTCTCCCTCCCCTATCTCCTACCTTCCTCTGCTTCTTATTTACCTTCCTCCTCCTCACTCCTCTCCCTCCCCTATCTCCTACCTTCCTCTGCTTCTTATTTACCTTCCTCCTCCTCACTCCTCTCCCTCCCCTATCTCCTACCTTCCTCTGCTTCTTATTTACCTTCCTCCTCCTCACTCCTCTCCCTCCCCTATCTCCTACCTTCCTCTGCTTCTTATTTACCTTCCTCCTCCTCACTCCTCTCCCTCCCCTATCTCCTACCTTCCTCTGCTTCTTATTTACCTTCCTCCTCCTCACTCCTCTCCCTCACTCCTCTCCTCTCCCTAGGTATCACATTTGATTGATCACATACACATATTTACAGATGTTATTGCAGGTGTAGTGAAATCAGTCACTTCTGTCTCCTCGCCCAGAGTTACAGTACCACGAGAAATATTCATACCCCTTGACTTATTCCACATTTTGTTGTTACAGCCTGAATAAAATAAAAATGGATTACATTTTTTTTTTCTTCTCACCCATCTACACACAATACCTCCATAGTGAAAACATGTTTTTTTGACATTTTTGAAAATGTATTGTATATTTAAATACAGTATTCATTCCCCTGAGTCAATACTTTGTAGAAGCACCTTTGGCAGTGATTACAGCTGTGAGTGTTTTGGGGGGGGTAAATCTCTTAAGAGCTTTCCACACCTGGATTGTGCAACGTTTCCCACTGTTATTATTTTCAAAATTCTTCTATCTCTGTCAAATTGGTTGTTGATCATAGATTTTCAATCAGATTTATGTCAAACGGTAACTTGGCCACTCAGGAACATTCACTATATTCTTGGTAAGCAACTCCAGTGTAGATTTGGCCTTGTGTTTGAGGTCATTGTCCTGCTGAAAGGTGAATGAATCTCTGTGACTGAACCAGGTTTTCCCTCTAGGATTTTGCCTGTGCTTATCTCCATTCATTTTTTTTAATGTTTATCCTGAAAAATGATGACAAGCATACCCGTAACATGATGCAGCCACCACTATGCTTGAAAATATAGAGGTACTCAGTAATGTGTTGTATGTTTGGGGCAAACCCAATAACACTTTGTACTCGGGACATAAAGTGAATTGCTTTGCCACATTTCTTGCAGTATTACTTTAGTGCCTTGTTGCAAACAGGATGAATGTTTTGGAATATTTATATTCTGTACAGGCTTCCTTCTTTTCACTCTGTCATTTAGGTTAGTATTGTGGAGTAGCTACCATGTTGTTGATCCATCCTCAGTTTAATGGCTGCGATGAGAGGAAAATGCAACTTATGTGACTTGTTAAGCATATTTGTACATCTGAACTTATGTAAATTAAATGAGGAGAAAAAACCCGACGTATATTTTCTCACCCCTTTTGCTGTGACACACCGAATTAAGAGCAGGTGCACCCGATTTTCTATCAATCATCCTTGATGTCGCTACAACTTGATTGGAGTCCACCTGTGACCAATTGTTTAGGAAATGATTCAGAAAGAATAACCCCAGTCTGTCCCACAGGTGACGGTGCGCGTCAGAGCAGAAACTATCTAGAAGAAAAAGAAACGCACACCTATTTAGGCGAGGTGCTGGCTAGCGGAGTAGAACACTTGAAAATAAAGGCGAGCCGCACACCTTGGCTGAGATGGGAGAAGCTGTCAGAAGGTCAACAGTTTCTACAGTACCAATCTGGGCTTTATGGGGGAGTGGCCAAAACAGAAGCCACTTCTGAGGAAAAATGTCTGGAGTTTACAAAAAAGACAGAGCATGAGGCAAAATATTATGTGGTCTGATGACAAAGATTTAGCCTGAATGCAAAACGCTATGTCTGGGAAAACCAGGCACAGCTCATCCCCCATCGACCACCATCCCCACCATGAAGCATGGTGGTGGCCGCATCATGCTATGGGGATGTTTTTCAGCGGCAGGGACTGGGACACTTTTTTCCCCCCTCTTCTCTTTTTTTTAATGATGGAGAGAACAATGAGTGGAACCAAATACAGGCAAATCCATGATGAGAACCTGCTTCAGAGTGCAAACAACCTTAGACTGGGGGAGACGATTTTAAGTTCCAACAGTACAATGACCCCAATCTAAAACAATGCTGGAATGTCTTCAGAACAAGAATGTGAAAGTCCTTGAGTGGGCCAGCCAAAGCCCAGATTTGAATCCCATTGAAACATTTTTAAAACCATGTTTTCACTTTGTCATTATTCGGGTATTGTGTGTAGATGGGTGAGATATAAACAATAAAAAAAAGTTGAATTCAGGTTGCAACACAACAAACTGTGGATTAAGTCCAGGAGTATAAATAATTTCTGAAGCCTCTGTATATGTATATAGTTTTTGCTTTGTCATTATGGGGTATTGTGTGTAGATTGAGAAGGGGGGGGGGTGACTTAATCCATTTTAGAATAAGGCTGTAACAAAATGTGGGAAAAGTCAAGGGGTCTGACTAGTCTCCGAATGCGCTGTATAACCCTTCCCCTAGGTATCAGTCAGAGCTATATCTCTCAGTGGTTGCTGCAGCAGGGCTTGGAGATGAGCGACTCCAAACGCAGAGCCTTCTACCGTTGGTACCTGCTTGAGCGAAACAACCCAGGTAAGAACCAGTGTAGGAGGTGGCTAAGGGGAGGGAGCGGTTCATGTTGACTCCATTCTATTAGCTGGACTGCTGCTTGTTATTGTCATCTTTACCCTCTGTCCATCCTATGTCCCGTACCTCAAATCCTGCATTGTGAATCCACACACACACACACACACCTTTTCTGGTTCTAGAGGGCTGGAGAGTTCAGTGACGTACAGAGAGCAGGAGACCTGAGAGATCTATGACTGAGAGAACGTATACAGTAGGATTTAAAAACACACGCCACATTTTATACTTGGTCTAACGACATGTCCGTAGACAATTAAGAGTGCGCCAAGTGTCGCTAGTCAAAACAGGATTTAAATGTCTGTCAAGTTTCCTTGTCGCACAGACGTGGAAAACATGTGAAGTGTCTGCAACTGTCGCAATGTCCGTTGTCGTGGTTCGCCGGGCTGCCATGGCAACTATACCAAATCCTCCTGTGACAAGATGCAGGACTTCTAAAATTCTCCGAATTTATTACAGAAGTTATTCTGTCAGCTTGCCATTACCTTGGAAATAATTATGTTGTGTGTTTATTTTCTTGTAATAATGATTTTTATAAAGTAGCTCAAGTTAAGATGTTGTCAGCTATACACTGGTCATTATTTGAACTGGCTAGCCAGCTAGCTACCTGGCTAGCCAGCTAGCTACCTACAGTGACTTCAGAAAGTATTCATACACCTTGACTTATTCCACAGTTTTGTTGTTACAGCCTAAAATCCATTTTGAATTATAAAAAAAATCTCTCACCCATCTACACACAATACCCCATAATGGCAAAGTGGAAACATGTTTATAGAAATTGATTAAAAATAAAACACTAATATACTGTTTCTTGATCAGATAAATATTCAACACCCTCAATCAATACATGTTAGAATCACCTTTGGCAGTGATTACAGCTGTGAGTGTTTCTGGGTAAGTCTCTAAGAGTTTTCCACACCTGGATTGTGCAACATTTGCCCATTTAAAAAAATATATATATATATATATATTTTAAAAATTCTTATTTTCAAAATTCTTCAAGCTCTTTTAAATTGGTTGTTGATCATTGCTAGACAACCATTTTCAGGTCTTGCCATAGATTTTCAAGTAGATTTGAGTCAAAAACTGTAATTCGACCATTCAGGAACATTCACTGTCTTCTTGGTAAGCAACTCCAGTGTAGATTTGGCCTTGTGTTTGAGGTTATTGTCCTGCTGAAAGGTGAATGAATCTCCCAGAGTCTGATGGAAAGCAGACTGAACCAGGTTTTCCTCTAGGATTTTGTCTGTGCTTAGCTCCATTCCGTTAGATATTTTTGTCCTGAAAAACTCTCCAATCCTTAATGATTACAAACATAACACTTTGTATTCAGGCCAAGAAGTTAATTGCTTTGCCAATTTTTTTGCTGTATTACTTATTTTTTTATTTAGCCTTTATTTAACTAGGCAAGTCAGTTAAGAGCAAATTCCTATTTACAATGACTGCCTACCAAAAGGCAAAAGGCCTCCTGCGGGGACAAGGGCCTGGGATTAAAATAAATACAATATAAATAGGACAAAACACACATCACAACGAGAGAGACAACAAAACACAACATAGAGAATTTAGTGCCTTGTTGCGAACAGGATGCATGTTTTGGAATCTTTTTTTTCTGTACAGGCTTCCTCCTTTTATTCTGTCAATTAGGTCAGGATTGTTTAGTAACTAAAATGTTGATCCAGCTGTTAAACTGTTTATGAAGTGACCATTGACCTAATGCTGAAATCCTTGAGTGGTTTCCTTCCTCTCCGGCAACTGAGTTAGGAAGGACGCCTGTATCTTAGTAGTGACTCGGTGTATTGATACACCATCCAAAATGTAATTAATAACTTCACCATAATAAAAGGGGTATTCAATGTCTGCTTTTTATATTTGTACCCATCTACCAATAGGTGCTCTTTTTTGCGAGGCATTGGAAAACCTCCCTGGTCTTTGTGGTTGAATCTGGGTTTAAAATTCACTGCTCGACTGAGGAACCTTACAGATAATGAGGTAGTCATTCAAAACTCATGTTAAACACTTATTGCACACAGTGAGTCCATGCAATTTATGTGACTTGTTAAACACTTTTTTTTTTTTTTTTTCTGAACTTATTTAGGCTTGCCATTACAAAGGTGTTGAATAATATTAACTCAAGACATTTTAGCGTTTTCATTTTTAATTTGTAAACATTTTTAAAAACATAATTCCACTTTGACATTGTGTGTAGGCCAGTGACGACATCTCAATTTAATCCATGTTAAATTGTAAAACAACTTAATGTGGCAAAAGTCAAGGGGAATAAATACTTTTCTGAAGGCACTGTAGCTAACTAGCTAGCAACGAACCAAAACATTGTTTAGAAAATTGCTTTTAGTTGCCTAGCTTGCTAGGTTGACATTTCCTGAAATTTTTAAACGGATGGGTTTATTGGTGTTGAAGTAGACAGTGCCGTTTGGAGCGCACCGGGCTGCTGTTTTTGGTTTATTCGTTGTCATAACGACGACGACAAGTTTGACGTCGGACGACAATAGAATGTTCATGATGTCGCTACGTAATGTCTACAGACATGTCGATAGACGACTGTAAACCAGCCTTTAATGTCGATATTAATCAATTATGTTTAAAGTCATCTGGTTTGAAGTGAAACTCTAGTGGATGAGTGTGGTGTCTGTCCATCCATCTAAACCCAGGCTACAGGAACGTCGCGATTCGTCCATCTAAACCCAGGCTACAGGAACTTCGCGATCCCTCCCTCCAAACCCAGGCTGCTGGAACGTTGCGATCCCTCCATCTAAACCCAGGCTACAGGAACATTGTAGCGCTTCAAAACCCAGGCTACAGGAACGTCGCGATTCGTCCATCTAAACCCAGGCTACAGGAACATTGTAGCGCTTCTAAACCCAGGCTACAGGAACGTCGCGATCCGTCCATCTAAACCCAGGCTACAGGAACGTCGCGATCCGTCCATCTAAACCCAGGCTACAGGAACATTGTAGAACATCTAAACCCAGGCTACAGGAACATTGTAGAACATCTAAACCCAGGCTACAGGAACATTGTAGACCATCTAAACCCAGGCTACAGGAACATTGTAGAACATCTAAACCCAGGCTACAGGAACATTGTAGAACGTCTAAACCCAGGCTACAGGAACATTGTAGAACATCTAAACCCAGGCTACAGGAACATTGTAGAACATCTAAACCCAGGCTACAGGAACATTGTAGAACATCTAAACCCAGGCTACAGGAACGTCGCGATCCGTCCATCTAAACCCAGGCTACAGGAACATTGTAGAACATCTAAACCCAGGCTACAGGAACGTCACGACCTCATAAGAAGTCAACAATAAACATCCACACAGACCAATGTATAGATGCGCTAGAAGTGTTTTGAAAATGAAACTGTTTGCTCAATTCTACATCGGCAAAGACATTAGCCTAAATATTACAATGTTTAATCTGTCACTTTAGTGCTTCACTCCTATGTCACATGAGCAAAATGCATGAAAAGAAGCCTTCATGTACAATCTACCTACCCCACCCTTCTTCATGCCATCCCACTGTCCTTTCCTCCCTTCTTCACCAAGCTTTGATGCTGCTTCTGTGTGGTTCTCAGTCCTGATCCTGGAGAGGTAGAATTCCGGTGCTGGTTTTCATTCCTACATGGCTAACAGGCTAACCATAATAACCCCATCTAATACTAACAATGATGCTAATTCTCGATCCTAATGCTAACATGTTGCCTTTCTCTATGCCTTTCTACCTGGTGGGCACTTCACTACTAAACTTTTTGACCTGTCCGCTGTTTACCTATTCAGAACAGTAATCTCAAAGTTTCTCTTGTTAACTTAACTAACACCATTGTGGCCACAAAAATGATTGGATGAAGTCAGTAAGATTCAGTTATAAAACGTATTGTTAAAAAAATAAAAATACATAAAAGTAATGTCTGGCCTGGCATTTTAATGAACTACATTCCTGTTGATAGACATACAAACAGGTGATCTGATTTTGATTGACTGCAAGACTTAAACCAATATTGCCCAAACTCTGTATGTCTACTTAGATACGTCTGTGGCCTGACCTGACCACTGGTTTGGTTTTGTCCTTAATGAAGGGCTGAGATGGAGTGAAAGCCAGCACGGCCCAGCGGGTCTGGGCCCAGGGCTCTGTGGTCTCGGCCAGGGGTTGGGTCAGAACCTGGGCTCTGGACCCGCCAGGGGAGGGGACAGAGACGTCACGGGGATGGTGGGAAACGCCGCTACGGGCGCCACGGCCGCGGCCACGGCCGCCACCACCTGGGGCAGGCAGAGAGAGCTGCTGATGCACCTCCTCCCATGGTACACTGCTGCCGCACAGCCAGGTAACAGCCAGGTAACAGCCAGGTAACGGCCAGGTAACGGCCAGGTAACAGCCAGGTAACAGCAAGCCCCCCCCCCTGCCCACCCATGCCCATAACAGGCAACCACTCTTACAGGGCTCAACCCTTCCTCTCTCTCCTCAGTTCTGTCTGTGGCTGTTCAGGAACGAGGCAGGTGACGTTTTTACTAGTCCAGGTTTTAGGTCACGCTCTGAGTTCCATTACTAAAGTCAAAAGTTTTTTTTTTTTAAAGACTGCAGCCCTCAGTGACCACTGTCTGTCTGATACATCCTGTCATCACATAGCCTGCATGCCTGTCTTTGTGCCTTCCCACTGTCAGTCCGAGGGATGTCATGTATCCTAAAAGTTACCAAATCCTTATTAAAATACAACAGTCATGTGATTGAACCATCAGTTCTTTCTCATGACTAATAGTTACAATGGGTTACTTTCTCTGATGTTTAAACTTCCTCCCTCACCTTCCCTCACTACCCTCTCTCACTCCCTCTCTCACCTCCTTCCCTCACTCACTCCCTCCCTCACCTTCCCCCTCCCTTCCTTCCTCCCCTCTCACCTTCGTCTCGCCACCTCCCCCTCTCGTCCCTTTCTCTCGCCACCTCCCCCTCTCGTCCCTTTCTCTCGCCACCTCCCCCTCTCGTCCCTTTCTCTCGCCACCTCCCCCTCTCGTCCCTTTCTCTCGCCACCTCCCCCTCCCGTCCCTTTCTCTCGCCACCTCCCCCTCCCGTCCCTTTCTCTCGCCACCTCCCCCTCTCTTCCCTTTCTCTCGCCACCTCCCCCTCTCATTACGGCCCATGTAGGTGCTACCCTGTCGATGCGCTCCCTGGTGAAGGAGGAGCCTGATTGGAGGACGGGGGTCAGCCCCGGGGAGAGGGGCGGGGTGGTGGGCGGTCCTCTGAGGCTGCGGAGGGGAAGCAGGTTCACCTGGAGGAAGGAGTGCCAGTCAATCATGGAGAGGTGAGCCAATCAAAGAGCTCTGATTGGATTGGGTATCCATTACAATAGTGGTGCATTGTTTTCCATTTGACGAGCCAACTGTCTGCTTACGTAGAAAGAGCTTTATAAATACATTTGATTGATTATCTATGTTGACACACACCTGGAAGAACAGCACACTCGGAGAGCGACTGCTATTTACTCAAATAAAGTCAATCTAAATCAAATAAAAGAGAAACTAATAATTAAGTACAAATACTGTTGTAGAGTTAAAGAGATCCCCTCCAGCTATAGATGTATAGGAACTTCTTGTCTTATTATTAATAGTGGAGAACTTTCCTTAAACTAGAGGACATCATGTTACATTTTCAACAATGTTTCAATATTCAAATCCGATGTCCCCAACTGTCCCATAGTAATGAACGAGTCGGGACGAGACAGACAGGCAGCGTTTCTCAGCCAGTCGAAATCATGAATCAGCTGGCATAATTTGTATGGATATATGCAAAGAAATGTCCAATGAAACAATGTGCAGCTAGTTTTTCCAGCTTCAGTTTGAAGCGATTGTGTTAGTTGTGTTGTTGGCTGTGTTGTTGGCTAGCTCCTCTGAACAACAGTGTCCTGACGAGAGAACACATTTTCTACGCCAGGTGAAATCGTGCATCATTAGCTCATTGTTATGGATGTATCCAAATAAATGTCACTAGAAAACAGCTTAAACAAATGCAACTACTCTTATTCTGTCTGCACTTTTTGACGTGACTGTAAGTTAGCCGTAGTTGGCTGGCTAGCAAGCAAGGGATAAGAATGTTGCCAGCCAGTTACGGCAATGGAACATTTAGAACGAATGACTCGGTCGCTTCCATAGATACAGAACAAAAAGACTGAACGACTGGGTCGCGTCTCTGGCAACCAAACCAATAAAACGAAGAGACCAGCCAGCTTGTGTAGCAACCCTAGATTTGTGTCGGGACTTTATCTTGTGGAAGGATGAAATAGTATGAATAAATCCGTCTTTTTTTTTTGTTTTTTTTTAATGAATATGTTGGTAACCCGTTGTATAAACGTGATAATGCCCTTGAAGCCGGTGTTTGGAGGATATATTGGAACGTTTGCCGGCCCGAGACGATATATCCTCCAGACACAGGCTTCTCTGGCATTATCACTTAAATAATCTACTGTAATTTATTTAGGCAGCAGTCTTGTTTGTTTCTAGCTCATTCTATAGTAATGTTGAAATGTTTTTTTTGTTTTATTTAACATTTTGTTTGACACGATTCATGTTCATTTGGACATTTTGTTTTAATCATTTCACATGGTTCTCATTTTCCTGTGTATCCCGGGGTTGAAAACAACAGACATCTGAAACAGTTGACATGGGAAATAATCACATTGTTTTACTGGCTTTGTAGTTTAGAATTTTTATGACATACGTTTATTACATGTTAACTTTTACAGTACAAAGATATTACAAGCATTTTGCTACACTCACATTAACGTCTGCTAACCATGTGTACGTGACAAATAACATTTGATTTGATATTTGATGAAAAGGTACTATTTTGTATATTTGTTATGATACAGATTTGAATCGTAGGTGAAATATTGCTTAGTTGCAAATATTGCAAGACAATATTAGTGAACAATTTTTCAGTGTAATGGGTAAGAAGGCTAATGCCTCAACTTCCTGGGACAAGATCAGCCTAGTGTATCATTCCCTGGGAAAAATAAGTGTTTTAATAAATACTCCTCTGGGAACACACTTTGTTCACACAATATTGTATGTCTTTTGCCCAAATTTAAATTCAATGAATACGAATCTGTGTCAACATGGATATCACAGTATTCGGACATGGGGTTAAATCCATCGTGCTGAGATTCCTGTTAATTTGTTACAAATGCATGTCGGGAGACCGATTTCAAAACTGGTTAATCACAATTACTGCAGTGGTCAACAAACTTTTTCCTGGAGAGCTATAGGATGTCAAGGCTTTTGTTCTACCCCTGCACTAATTATTAGTGGTTGTGTCTATTGATGTTAGTGGTGGGTGATGTCATGACAAGCTGTTTCCCATCAAGGCCTTTGTGACATATCTGTTTTAGAAACTGGTATTCTTTATAACGGATTTCTAACCGATTTTAAAAAGCCAAGTATATCCTAAGTATAAGAATGATCTTTGTCGCACTGTTTCCTGAAGCGGGCGACTCTGCTGTGATGTTTTCTAAGCAGAGGTCACTCTCAGTAATGAGAACACAACAGGCACGTAGACCAGTCACACCGTCACACAGCTCTATGGATTACGCAATGCCACTGCAATGCCGCTTCTCTTTTATGGGCTAGTTTACACTCCCGTCGCGCTGAAGGGCGATACTGTAGGTTAGTGTGATGGGGGGGGGGGGGGGGGAGTGCTCCTGCTGTTTATTTGTAAAGGGAAGTTATTATTATTCAGACAGGGAAATGGAGGGGAAGGAGGAAGATGGAGGGTGGACTAAGTGGTGCAATAAATCTTTGTTTATGTAAAATGAGGTTGTTTTTAATTATTGCAGAGAAACGGAGAGTGAAAAACAGTGCTGAATGTAATCCACCTAATGTGTCCCATTAATCTACTGTACTACTTCAATGAGAGTGTCTGATTGGTTAGCAATGCAGTCAGGGATCTTTTAAGCACTTACAGATTTGTAACCTATACAAATTGCACATTTAAAAAAAGAAAGGAAATAGATGACGTAGTACACAATTTTCAGTGACCCGTTTTAGCTCGTGAGCACTACTTTCAGAACTACTGGCTGAAATGCTACAAAACTACTGGCTGAAACGATACAAAACTACTGGCTGAAATGATACAAAACTACTGGCTGAAACGTTACAAAACTACTGGCTGAAATGCTACAAAACTACTGGCTGAAATGCTACAAAACTACTGGCTGAAATGATACAAAACTACTGGCTGAAACGCTACAAAACTACTGGCTGAAACGCTACAAAACTACTGGCTGAAACGCTACAAAACTACTGGCTGAAACGCTACAAAACTACTGGCTGAAACGCTACAAAACTACTGGCTGAAACGCTACAAAACTACTGGCTGAAACGCTACAAAACTACTGGCTGAAACGCTACAAAACTACTGGCTGAAACGCTACAAAACTACTGGCCGAAATGCTACAAAACTACTGGCTGAAATGCTACAAAACTACTGGCTGAAACGCTACAAAACTACTGGCTGAAACGCTACAAAACTACTGGCTGAAACGATACAAAACTACTGGCTGAAACGCTACAAAACTACTGGCTGAAATGCTACAAAACTACTGGCTGAAATGCTACAAAACTACTGGCCGAAATGCTACAAAACTACTGGCTGAAACGCTACAAAACTACTGGCTGAAATGCTACAAAACTACTGGCTGAAATGCTACAAAACTACTGGCCGAAATGCTACAAAACTACTGGCCGAAATGCTACAAAACTACTGGCCGAAATGCTACAAAACTACTGGCTGAAACGATACAAAACTACTGGCTGAAACGATACAAAACTACTGGCCGAAACGCTACAAAGCTCTGGAGCATCACTTTAATTGCCGTGGGTGAGGCTAATCTAGCTGGATGTTTTCTCCTTCCTTCCTCCATTAAAGTGATGCTCCAGTAGTTTTGTAGCATTTCGTCCAGTAGTTTTGTATCGTTTCAGCCAGTAGTTTTGTATCGTTTCGGCCAGTAGTTTTGTAGCGTTTCGGCCAGTAGTTTTGTATCGTTTCAGCCAGTAGTTTTGTATCATTTCAGCCAGTAGTTTTGTAGCATTTCAGCCAGTAGTTTTGTAGCGTTTCGGCCAGTAGTTTTGTATCGTTTCGGCCAGTAGTTTTGTAGCATTTCGGCCAGTAGTTTTGTAGCGTTTCGGCCAGTAGTTTTGTAGCGTTTCGGCCAGTAGTTTTGTAGCGTTTCGGCCAGTAGTTTTGTAGCGTTTCAGCCAGTAGTTTTGTAGCGTTTCAGCCAGTAGTTTTGTAGCGTTTCAGCCAGTAGTTTTGTAGCGTTTCAGCCAGTAGTTTTGTAGCGTTTCAGCCAGTAGTTTTGTAGCGTTTCAGCCAGTAGTTTTGTAGCATTTCAGCCAGTAGTTTTGTAGCATTTCAGCCAGTAGTTTTGTAGCATTTCAGCCAGTAGTTTTGTAGCATTTCAGCCAGTAGTTTTGTATCGTTTCAGCCAGTAGTTTTGTATCGTTTCAGCCAGTAGTTTTGTATCGTTTCAGCCAGTAGTTTTGTAGCGTTTCAGCCAGTAGTTTTGTAGCGTTTCAGCCAGTAGTTTTGTAGCGTTTCAGCCAGTAGCATTTCAGCCAGTAGTTTTGTAGCGTTTCGGCCAGTAGTTTTGTATCGTTTCGCCCAGTAGTTTTGTTGCGTTTCGGCCAGTAGTAGCTTCTGATTGGTTAATGCCATGGGTGGGGGCGTTGTCTAACACTGTTCTAATTGGCTGGTTGTTGTGTCTGTCAGTTTCTTCATGGAGAACCAGTACCCTGATGAAGCGAAGAGAGAGGAGATCGCTAACGCCTGTAACTCAGTCATCCAGAAACCTGGTCAGTTTGGTTCAAGCACTGCCCACCCACACACCTGTAACCAATGTCTTAATTCTTAACCCAATCATCATGAATTCATATCTACCTTTTTCTTATGCCCCTTTTAAACAAGTTATTTTATTACCAATTAAGTCCTATGTTCAAAAGGCTCACCAAATGTCACCTATTCACTTGTCCATCTCTCCTCTGTCACTATTACCCAGGATGCAAGCTGTCCGAGTTTGAGCGTGTCACGGCTCTGAAAGTGTACAACTGGTTCGCCAACCGCCGGAAAGAGATGAAGAGACGGGCTAATATAGGTGAGAATCTCTAATACCAAAACACCCCCTTAGGTGTCAGCACTATGATAAGAGTTCAACGTTAGCCATTGTTAGGCTAGCTGGAATGTCTATTTTCAGATGTAGGAGATGTATCTACTGGTAGAGGGTCTGCATGTTACTAGAGATGTAGCTGCTGGTAGAGGGGCTGCGTGTTACTAGAGATGTAGCTGCTGGTAGAGGGGCTGCATGTTACTAGAGATGTAGCTGCTGGTAGAGGGGCTGCGTGTTACTAGAGATGTAGCTGCTGGTAGAGGGGCTGCGTGTTACTAGAGATGTAGCTGCTGGTAGAGGGGCTGCGTGTTACTAGAGATGTAGCTGCTGGTAGAGGGGCTGCGTGTTACTAGAGATGTAGCTGCTGGTAGAGGGGCTGCGTGTTACTAGAGATGTAGCTGCTGGTAGAGGGGCTGCGTGTTACTAGAGATGTAGCTGCTGGTAGAGGGGCTGCGTGTTACTAGAGATGTAGCTGCTGGTAGAGGGGCTGCGTGTTACTAGAGATGTAGCTGCTGGTAGAGGGGCTGCGTGTTACTAGAGATGTAGCTGCTGGTAGAGGGGCTGCGTGTTACTAGAGATGTAGCTGCTGGTAGAGGGGCTGCGTGTTACTAGAGATGTAGCTGCTGGTAGAGGGGCTGCATGTTACTAGAGATGTAGCTGCTGGTAGAGGGGCTGCGTGTTACTAGAGATGTAGCTGCTGGTAGAGGGGCTGCGTGTTACTAGAGATGTAGCTGCTGGTAGAGGGGCTGCGTGTTACTAGAGATGTAGCTGCTGGTAGAGGGGCTGCGTGTTACTAGAGATGTAGCTGCTGGTAGAGGGGCTGCCTGTTACTAGAGATGTAGCTGCTGGTAGAGGGGCTGCCTGTTACTAGAGATGTAGCTGCTGGTAGAGGGGCTGCCTGTTACTAGAGATGTAGCTGCTGGTAGAGGGGCTGCCTGTTACTAGAGATGTAGCTGCTGGTAGAGGGGCTGCCTGTTACTAGAGATGTAGCTGCTGGTAGAGGGGCTGCGTGTTACTAGAGATGTAGCTGCTGGTAGAGGGGCTGCGTGTTACTAGAGATGTAGCTGCTGGTAGAGGGGCTGCGTGTTACTAGAGATGTAGCTGCTGGTAGAGGGGCTGCGTGTTACTAGAGATGTAGCTGCTGGTAGAGGGGCTGCGTGTTACTAGAGATGTAGCTGCTGGTAGAGGGGCTGCGTGTTACTAGAGATGTAGCTGCTGGTAGAGGGGCTGCGTGTTACTAGAGATGTAGCTGCTGGTAGAGGGGCTGCGTGTTACTAGAGATGTAGCTGCTGGTAGAGGGGCTGCGTGTTACTAGAGATGTAGCTGCTGGTAGAGGGGCTGCGTGTTACTAGAGATGTAGCTGCTGGTAGAGGGGCTGCGTGTTACTAGAGATGTAGCTGCTGGTAGAGGGGCTGCGTGTTACTAGAGATGTAGCTGCTGGTAGAGGGGCTGCGTGTTACTAGAGATGTAGCTGCTGGTAGAGGGGCTGCGTGTTACTAGAGATGTAGCTGCTGGTAGAGGGGCTGCGTGTTACTAGAGATGTAGCTGCTGGTAGAGGGGCTGCGTGTTACTAGAGATGTAGCTGCTGGTAGAGGGGCTGCGTGTTACTAGAGATGTAGCTGCTGGTAGAGGGGCTGCATGTTACTAGAGATGTAGCTGCTGGTAGAGGGGCTGCATGTTACTAGAGATGTAGCTGCTGGTAGAGGGGCTGCGTGTTACTAGAGATGTAGCTGCTGGTAGAGGGGCTGCGTGTTACTAGAGATGTAGCTGCTGGTAGAGGGGCTGCGTGTTACTAGAGATGTAGCTGCTGGTAGAGGGGCTGCGTGTTACTAGAGATGTAGCTGCTGGTAGAGGGGCTGCGTGTTACTAGAGATGTAGCTGCTGGTAGAGGGGCTGCATGTTACTAGAGATGTAGCTGCTGGTAGAGGGGCTGCATGTTACTAGAGATGTAGCTGCTGGTAGAGGGGCTACGTGTAGCTGCTGGTAGAGGGGCTACGTGTAGCTGCTGGTAGAGGGGCTACGTGTAGCTGCTGGTAGAGGGGCTACGTGTAGCTGCTGGTAGAGGGGCTACTTGGATAAAGGACAGCATTTCCCTTTCTCTATCCCTGTTTCTACCTTTTTGTCTGCTTTCTTTCTCCTCCTTCCTTCTCCCTCTCGCCTTCTCCCCGTCAGAGGCAGCCATCTTGGAGAGTCATGGTATCGAGGTTCCAAGCCCGAGCTGTCAATCCAACGGGGAGGAGTTGGAACCACAGGACTTCGCAGAGCAAGTGAATCAACGATTCATCGAGCAAGTGAGTCAGTGAATCATAGAGCAGGTGAATCAACGATTCATAGAGCAGGTGAGTCAGTGAATCATAGAGCAGGTGAGTCAGTGAATCAACAATTCAGTCAGGGATTTTATCATTGAACTTGTACAATAAACTGCAACATGATGGCCAAATGACTGTCTTTCCACACCAGACGCGTTCATGACATAGAGGTTAAAATACCAAAACCAACTGTGAACCAACTTTATTCATTTGGAGACGGGTCAAAACACATTTGAAACGTTCATGGACACTTAGCTAGCTTACATTACCACCACCAACTGGACTGGAGTGTGGACCTCAGTCCATCTTTCAATCACCCACGTGGGTATATGCTCCTAAAAACCAATGAGGAGATGGGAGAGGCGGGACTTGTAGTGCGCGCGTGTGAGCTGTTTGGATGAAATGATTGAGTAACATGTATGTTTACATTTTATTTTGCGGGACACGTAACGCGGACTGTCTGGTCAGTACAATACTATCTAATCTTTTTCCTTTTACAGGAAGAGATCTCTTCCAGGAAGGACCTTGATCTACAAGACACCTCCTCATTGGCTGCCGTCGAGGTCCTTCCCCCTCCAAGCCCCACCTCTCAGGTTCTGGAACAGAAAGCTGACGAATCGAAGAGAGAGACAGTGGACGAGGAGTGACCAATGGGAGAGCGTGGATTTGAATATATAACGGCATATTAAAATATAATATTAATAATAGATGCTCTGAATGTCTTCAAGGGTTATGACAAGTCAGTGCGTTAATTGTTGAAAAGGGTGCTATAGCTCTCGGTGCCTCTAGTGGTAGGGAGGCCACTGTCTATACAGTAATCATGCTTTATAGTAATGTCAATATTTATCTCTTATCTCCTCTATGTAGTGCATTCCAAGACAGTCTTAAACGAAAGACGACTCCTTATAAAGAATAGGGGTCTTAAGTGGTTAAATCCTCTAGAAGCTCAACAGCCTTTTAACGTTTTCTTTGCTACTTGCTTTTTTATTTTTTTAAAAGGTTTTGACGAGTGGTTGCGGAATGTTTTGAACCTGCAGGTCAGGTGTGTTCGATGATGAGGTGAAGACGGGTGTGTTTGGTTGAGGCCAGTTGATCTTTTGCTGTGACGATAAGTGTTCCCGATTTTTAATATCAGCCTTCTCTGCTAGCTTGAATGTCTTTGACCCCAATCTTAGTAAGCTTGTTAGACTTTGGGATCAACCAATCAAGTCGTCCGGTCAGTGTTAAGAGTCCAACCCTGAGGGACAAATGGAATCTCAGGTAAACCCAAAGATGGTGGATGATAACAAGTCATCACGTTTCTCTCTCTCTAATAAGCTCGTTCAAAAGGATTGTTTCATATCGAATGTTGACTGTTTCTGCAACAACAACAAAAACATCTGTATTCTGTCTTTAATTGTAATGTCAGCAAGCCAAACTTACACAGAGTTTGATTTATTACGCTTCCTTATGGTCGTCTTTCCTCAACAAATGTTGATTGATCAAATGAACATTTTATTATGCATAAGTAGCGAACTAAATAATAATAATAATAATGAATTACTCATATCCCTTTTTCTCTTATCGACATGAACCACGAGTCCTCCACCCATCGAGAAGCTAGACTGTACTCAAAAGTCTGGTTTGGGTTTTTAAAAATATATATATATCTTCTAGGCCACATAAAATCATAGTTATTATAAAGGTTGTTAATCATGACGTGTAAATGTATCTGTGTTATAAGCAGCACCTTCTTTTTAGAATAAGCTCATCGTTATATATGTACTGAGTGACTGAACGCTGTCCTTCCTGCTCATTCCTTTTTAGTTCAGATAGTTCCAAGAAGAAGAACTTTATTAAAATGTCTTTCATGTTCATTTGATGTCAGCTGTGTGCTCCCGGTCATAAAAAAATGATTGCTAGCTGATGATGTTACAAGCATGACTATATAACTGAACATGAAACCCTCTGGATTTAAATGTAAATGGAGAGTGTTTGGGGAGCACTTTATTTCACATATGGATTTTACAGTTCTGCCCTAGCCCAAGGTCTTAATGGTTGTCATTATACTCACAGGGCTGAATCGTAACTGTAGATACACATGCCGAACTCTTGTGACCTCTGCCTAAATCATGCATTGAAGTCAATGGGAGAGATATGCCTGAATATGCAAGTAAAGTGCACAGACAGACCTCAAGTCCAGGGCTCACTTAAAAGTAAAAAGTCCCATTGAGACTTCCCTGGTTAAATGAAGGATAAATAAATACAAAGTTAGGATTCAGCCCTAAGATCAGGGGTGTTAAACTCATTCCATGGAAGACCTAGTGCAGTGTTTCCCAAACTTGGTCCTTGGGGCTCCAAGGGGTGCGTTGGTTTTTACTCAAATGCTACACAGCTGATTCAAATGATCTTATGTAGGCGAGGTCCTTACTGAGACCTAGACAACCAGGTGAGGGGAGGTCCTTACTAAACCTAGACAACCAGGTGAGGGGAGGTCCTTACTGAGACCTAGACAACCAGGTGAGGGGAGGTCCTTACTGAGACCTAGACAACCAGGTGAGGGGAGGTCCTTACTGAGACCTAGACAACCAGGTGAGGGGAGGTCCTTACTAAACCTAGACAACCAGGTGAGGGGAGTTCCTTACTGTGACCTAGACAACCAGGTGAGGGGAGTTCCTTACTGAGACCTAGACAACCAGGTGAGGGGAGGTCCTTACTGAGACCTAGACAACCAGGTGAGGGGAGGTCCTTACTAAACCTAGACAACCAGGTGAGGGGAGGTCCTTACTGAGACCTAGACAACCAGGTGAGGAGAGTTCCTTACTAAGACCTAGACAACCAGGTGAAGAGAGTTCCTTACTGAGACCTAGACAACCAGGTGAAGAGAGTTCCTTACTGAGACCTAGACAACCAGGTGAAGAGTTCCTTACTGAGACCTAGACAACCAGGTGAGGGGAGGTCCTTACTGAGACCTAGACAACCAGGTGAGGGGAGGTCCTTACTAAACCTAGACAACCAGGTGAGGGGAGTTCCTTACTGTGACCTAGACAACCAGGTGAGGGGAGTTCCTTACTGAGACCTAGACAACCAGGTGAGGGGAGGTCCTTACTGAGACCTAGACAACCAGGTGAGGGGAGGTCCTTACTAAACCTAGACAACCAGGTGAGGGGAGGTCCTTACTGAGACCTAGACAACCAGGTGAGGAGAGTTCCTTACTAAGACCTAGACAACCAGGTGAAGAGAGTTCCTTACTGAGACCTAGACAACCAGGTGAAGAGAGTTCCTTACTGAGACCTAGACAACCAGGTGAAGAGTTCCTTACTGAGACCTAGACAACCAGGTGAGGAGAGTTCCTTACTGAGACCTAGACAACCAGGTGAGGGGAGGTCCTTACTGAGACCTAGACAACCAGGTGAGGGGAGGTCCTTACTGAGACCTAGACAACCAGGTGAGGAGAGTTCCTTACTAAGACCTAAACAACCAGGTGAGGGGGAGTTCCTTACTGAGACCTAGACAACCAGGTGAGGAGAGTTCCTTACTGAGACCTAGACAACCAGGTGAGGGGAGGTCCTTACTGAGACCTAGACAACCAGGTGAGGGGAGGTCCTTACTAAACCTAGACAACCAGGTGAGGAGAGTTCCTTACTAAGACCTAGACAACCAGGTGAGGAGAGTTCCTTACTAAGACCTTGACAACCAGGTGAGGAGAGTTCCTTACTAAGACCTTGACAACCAGGTGAGGAGAGTTCCTTACTAAGACCTTGACAACCAGGTGAGGAGAGTTCCTTACTAAGACCTTGACAACCAGGTGAGGGGAGTTCCTTACTAAGACCTAGACAACCATGTGAGGAGAGTTCCTTACTAAGACCTAGACAACCAGGTGAGGAGAGTTCCTTACTGACACCTAGACAACCAGGTGAGGAGAGTTCCTTACTAAGACCTAGACAACCAGGTGAGGAGAGTTCCTTACTGACACCTAGACAACCAGGTGAGGGGAGGTCCTTACTAATCAGTGACCTTAATTCCTCAATCAAGTACAAGGTAGGAGCGAAAACCCGCAGCCACTCGGCCCTCCGTGGAATGAGTTTGACACCTGTGCCCTACCTAGATGGTCATGAAATACACCGAGCTGCCCCGCGGGTCGACCCGCCCTAGTTGTGGCCACCACCATTTGACCTCCTAATGACAAAGTTATGCCACGGTAGAGACGAGCAGTGAGGTCGACCTGCTCCTATAGGAACCAGTAAACATGCAGCTTATTTCACCTAACTTACCCCCTGTTATGACACATACCACTGTTTAGGTCAGCTCGTTAGCCCGGTATAGCCAATTGTGAATTCAGGGGGTAGGCCCAACCGGGATTCAAGCACAGGTCCAACGACTGTCATCCCAACACCTTAGTCGTTACGCCAAGTGATGGTAAAACTTTGAAGAGGTCGTTAAGCGTTGGTTGCTACAATATCCATAGTAACTGTAGCTGAGTAGCTGACCTCAATATCTACAGTAACTCTAGCCAAGGAGCTGACCACAATATCTACAGTAACTCTAGCCAAGTAGCTGACCTACAATATCTACAGTAACTCTAGCCAAGTAACTGACCTCCAATATCTACAGTAACTCTAGCCAAGTAGCTGACCTCAATATCTACAGTAACTCTGACCAAGTAGCTGGCCTCAATATCTACAGTAACTCTAGCTAAGTAGCTGACCTCAATATCTACAGTAACTCTAGTCAAGTAGCTGACCTCAATATCTACAGTAACTCTAGTCAAGTAGCTGACCTCAATATCTACAGTAACTCTAGCCAAGTACCTGACCTCCAATATCTACAGTAACTCTAGCCAAGTAGATGACCTCAATATCTACAGTAACTCTAGCCAAGTAGCTGACCTCAATATCTACAGTAACTCTAGCCAAGTAGCTGACCTCAATATCTACAGTAACTCTAGCCAAGTAGCTGACCTCCAATATCTACAGTAACTCTAGCCAAGTAGCTGACCTCAATATCTACAGTAACTCTAGCCAAGGAGCTGACCTCTATCTACAGTAACTCTGACCAAGTAGCTGACCTCAATATCTACAGTAACTCTAGCCAAGTAGCTGACCTCAATATCTACAGTAACTCTAGCTAAGTAGCTGACCTCAATATCTACAGTAACTCTAGCCAAGGAGCTGACCTCAATATCTACAGTAACTCTAGCCAAGTAGCTGACCTCAATATCTACAGTAACTCTAGCTAAGTAGCTGACCTCAATATCTACAGTAACTCTAGCTAAGTAGCTGACCTCAATATCTACAGTAACTCTTACCAAGTAGCTGACCTCAATATCTACAGTAACTCTAGCCAAGTAGCTGACCTCAATATCTACAGTAACTCTTACCAAGTAGCTGACCTCAATATCTACAGTCACTCTAGCCAAGTAGCTGACCTCAATATCTACAGTAACTCTAGCTAAGTAGCTGACCTCAATATCTACAGTAACTCTGACCAAGTAGCTGACCTCAATATCTACAGTAACTCTAGCTAAGTAGCTGACCTCAATATCTACAGTAACTCTGACCAAGTAGCTGACCTCAATATCTACATTAACTCTAGCCAAGGAGCTGACCTCAATATCTACAGTAACTCTGACCAATTAGCTGACCTCAATATCTACAGTAACTCTAGCCAAGTAGCTGACCTCAATATCTACAGTAACTCTAGCTAAGTAGCTGACCTCAATATCTACAGTAACTCTAGCCAAGTCGCTGACCTCCAATATCTACAGTAACTCTAGCCAAGGAGCTGACCTCCAATATCTACAGTAACTCTAGCCAAGTAGCTGACCTCAATATCTACAGTAACTCTAGCCAAGTAGCTGACCTCAATATCTACAGTAACTCTAGCCAAGTAGCTGACCTCAATATCTACAGTAACTCTAGCCAAGTAGCTGACCTCAATATCTACAGTAACTCTAGTCAAGTAGCTGACCTCAATATCTACAGTAACTCTAGCCAAGTAGCTGACCTCAATATCTACAGTAACTCTAGCCAAGTAGCTGACCTCAATATCTACAGTAACTCTAGCCAAGTAGCTGACCACAATATCTACAGTAACTCTAGTCAAGTAGCTGACCTCAATATCTACAGTAACTCTGACCAAGGAGCTGAACTCAAATCTGGGTTTGTGTCATAACAGTAGGCTGTTAAGTCAGTGGTCCTATGACTGTCTATGAGACCTGTTATTGTTATGATAGCGCCGCGTAGACCGGATTATAGAGGGTTGGTGTTAGGGTTGCAGAATTCCAATAACTTTTCCTGTGTTTAACAGAAATCCTGGTTGGAAATATGAGGTATAAGCAGGAAATTGGGGGAATCCTTCCAACTGGGATTTCAGGGAAAGTAAACCATACTGCTAACCCAGTCCAACTGAGTAGGATGGGGTTGAAGTTGACTAGAGAATGATCTGAAGTCAGTATTGTCTTCCTCCCTAATGGTTAAGGTTTGACTAGTCTAGGCAGACGAGTGGCCTCCCACATTAACAGTGTTGCCCTAGGTCTGGGATTTCCAAGACTAAGGTTTTTTTGTTTGATAAGAGAGGAATCTGATCCTAGATCTGTGGTTAAGGGCAACTTCTACCTCAAGCTCTCAGTACGGACAGACAGGACCCCTAAAGCTGCATGCTGTCACAGACTAAAGCACTTCTTCTCTCTGCTTTTACCTGACAAAAAAAATAAAACATATATAAACAAACTTTAGTGTTGTTTGGTTTCATCAGACTGACCTTTTGTAAGGTCATTTTATATGAAGTACCATGTGTATATCAGTACAGTTTAATTCCAGTGTAGGTACACATTGTTACCATAGTTCCCATTATTATGTCACTAGGTGTCAAACTCATTCCATTGAGGGCAGAGTGTCTTCAGGTTTTAACTCCACACTTGTACTTGATTGATCACTTACTGATTGTTTTTGCTCTAATACTTCACAGCTGATTTAAAATTATCAAAGCTTGATGATTAGTTGAATCAGCTGTGTAGTAAAAAGGCCAAAAAAAACGAAATGTGCCCCCCTTGGGGTACAGAGGACCGGGTTTTAAAAACCCTTATTTAAGAAATCCCCTCACCTGGGGTGTATTCATTCATTACGTCTCGCAACGGAAACCATTTACAGTTTAAGAATCAAACAGAGCAAACGGGGAGAGACCTACCTGAATTTGTCCAATAGAAACTCTTTGTTTTTGTTGCAAAACGTTTTCCATTTAGAGTGAACGATTTCTGTTGCAAAACGTTTTCCATTTAGAGTGAACGATTTCTGTTGCAAAATGTTTTGCAACAGAATCAGCGTAATGACTACACCCCTGGTACATTAGGTCTTAATTGGACACGAACTGGAAGGAAATAACTAAAACCAGTAGATGCTTGGCCCTCCGAAGGAATGAATTGGACAACTCTGGTCTATACTCTAGGGAATGAATTGGACAGCCCTGGTCTATACTCTCAGGAATGAATTGGACAGCCCTGGTCTAGACTCTAGGGAATCAATTGGACAACCCTGGTCTAGACTCTAGGGAATGAGTTAGACAACCCTGGTCTATACTCTAGGGAATGAGTTGGACAGCCCTGGTCTATACTCTAGGGAATGAGTTGGACAGCCCCGGTCTATACTCTAGGGAATGAGTTGGACAGCCCTGGTCTATACTCTAGGGAATGAGTTGGACAACCCTGATCTATACTCTCAGGAATGAGTTGGACAGCCCTGGTCTAGACTCTAAGGAATGAATTGGACAGCCCTGATCTATACTCTAGGGAATGAGTTGGACAGCCCTGGTCTATACTCTAGGGAATGAGTTGGACAGCCCCGGTCTATACTCTAGGGAATGAGTTGGACAACCCTGATCTATACTCTCAGGAATGAGTTGGACAACCCTGATCTATACTCTCAGGAATGAGTTGGACAGCCCTGGTCTATACTCTAGGGAATGAGTTGGACAACCCTGATCTATACTCTCAGGAATGAGTTGGACAGCCCTGGTCTAGACTCTAAGGAATGAATTGGACAGCCCTGATCTATACTCTAGGGAATGAATTGGACAGCCCTGATCTATACTCTAGGGAATGAATTGGACAGCCCTGATCTAGACTCTAGGGAATGAATTGGACAACCCTAGTCTAGACTCTAGGGAATGAATTGGACAACCCTGGTCTATACTCTAGGGAGACTATTGGCTAGGTATGTATTTTACTTACAATGTCTATCAGATTCATATTAATTTAATTTGGGCAAAAGACATACAACATGTACATTGTGTTCCCAGATTTATTAAAAAACGTATTTTGATACACTAGACCAATCTTGTCCCAGGAAGTTGAGGCATTAACCTTCTTACCCATTACACTGAATAATGGTTGACTAATATTGTCTTGCCTGTAAATAAGCAATATTTGCAATTAAGCAATATTTCACCTACGATTCAAAACCCGTATCATAACAAATATACAAATGGTACCTTTATTCATTAAATATCTTCGTAGATAAAAGTTAACATACAAAAATTGTCCGAAATGTATGTAACAAAATCAAAACTACAAAGCTAGTAAAACAATGTGATTCAGATGTCTGTTGTATTCAACCCCGGGATACACAGGAAAATAAATTAAAACCATGTGAAATGTTTAAAACAAAATGTCCAATGAACATGAATCGTGTCAAACGAAACATGAAAACATGTTACATTTAAAAAAAATAACACAAACCATTCTATAGTAAACAAGACAGCTGCCTAAATAAATTACACGGTGTCGGTCACTCCTCGTTCTCTCTCGCGGTGTGCCACAGTGCTCCTTTTATGTGGCCTCCACAGCTGGTTGGCACTTTCCCCTAATTACTTCCACTTGGAGCTATCCATGTCAGGGAGCCCAGCTCACGTACTCCCAGCAGAGGGAGCCAACGTCGCATCACGTACCTCCCCTCTATTACCATCCCCCGGGATACCACACACCCCCCCTTAGCCAGGGCTAGGTTTGCATCCCTCCTGGACAGGGTGTCCGCATTGCCGTGCTGGTTCCGCGACCTGTGGATGAGAGAGAACGAGAATTGCTGTAAGGACAGGAACCAGCGGGTGACACGGTCATTCATGTCCTTACCTCTTGCCATCCACACAAGGGGGCATGGTCAGTGATCAGGGGGAACTTCCTCCCGAGGAGGTAATACTTGAGGGTGTCCAGTGCCCACTTCACGGTGAGGCACTCTTCTCGACGATCGAGTATTTCTTCTCCCTCGGGAGGAGCTTCCTGCTGACATACATGATTGGGTGCTCTTCGCCTTCCTGCTCTTGGGACAAAACGGCCCCTACCGCTGTGTGAGACGCGTCTGTCTGGACCAGGAGGTTTTTTGAGAAGTCCGGGGTGACGAATACCGGGTGGGAACTTAGCGCATCCTTCGGGGCCTGGAACGCCGCCTCTGTGTTCTCCTTCCATCGCACAGTCTGGGGTAGTCGTGCCTTCGTTAAGTCTGTGAGGGGAGAAGCTATTGCGGGAAAGTTAGGTACAAATCTACTGCAGTATCCTGTTAACCCCAGGAATGACTTCACCTGCCTCTTTTCACATTTCCCCTCCCGATCTGATAGCCCAGGTACTCCACCTATAGCCCAGTTTGCACGTGTGGGGGTTCGAGGTCAGACCTGCATCCCCTTAGCGCATCAACCACTGCCTGTAACCTACAAAGATGTGACTCCCAATTGTCACTATGCACAATTATGTCATCCAGATAAGCTGCTGCGTACTCACTGTGCGGCCACAGGACGCGGTCCATGAGTCGCTGAAAGGTTTCTGGTGCCTTGTGGAGCCTGAAAGGCAGAACCCGGTAGTGGTATAGCCCCCCGGGGTGGAGAAGGCAGTCTTCTCCCGGGAGGCCGCTGCCAGTGGTACCCTTTTGTTAGGTCCAAGGTGCTGACGTATCTCGCCATCCCCAAGCGGTCGATCAGTTCATCCACCCAGAGCATGGGGTAGGCATCGAATTTACTGACCTCGTTCAGGCCCCGGAAGTCATTGCAGAAGCGGACGGTTCCGTACGGTTTCGGAACCAGCACTATGGGGCTAGACAACTCACTATGGGACTCATCCAGTACCCCCATTTCTAGCATTGTCGTCACTTCCCACTGGACCACCACCCTCCGGGCTTCTGGTATCCGGTATGGCCGTTTAAGCACTTTTTCTCCAAAAGGGGGAGATATGATGTTCCAAGAGACCAACTCTCTGTGCTCTTGTTGTTGGGTCGGGCTGAGGTCTTCCCCCATTGCAACTTCGACAGAGGCGCCTCGCATGCGTGCCACTTCTTCAGTAAGTTCACATGGTAAAGCTGGAGGGGTTTTCTCCGCCCAGGTTGGCGGACCTTATAGTTGACGTCGCCTACCCGCTCAACAATGTCATAGGGCCCATGCCATGTAGCCAGGAATTTACTCTCTGTTGGAGGGATCAGCACCAAGACCTTATCACCTGGTTGGAACTCTCGTGGTTGGGCCCCCTGGTTGTAGACACGCTCCTGGGCATGTGCTCTCTCAACACTGGCCAAATCGCCATCATCCTCTCCCTCGTCGCCTCCACATGTTCTACTACGCTGCGAAGGGGGGCCGGCTGCTCTTCCCAGACCTCCTTGGCTAGGTCCAGTAGCCCGTGGGGCCGATGGCCATACAGGAGCTCAAAGGGGGAGAACCCAGTGGTCGCTTGGGGTACCTCACGCACTAAAAACATCAGGTGCGGCAGCAGCTGGTTCCAGTTCCTCCCGTCTCTCTCGATAACCTTCTTCAGCATCTGTTTTAGGGTCTTATGGAAGCGTTCAACTAGCCCGTCCGTTTGTGGATGGTACACACCTGTTTTATTCATAACATATTGCAGACATCTTTCATCACACGAGACATGAACGCGGTGCCCTGGTCCATCAGGATTTCCCGCGGAATACCCACCTGGCTAAATAAATGGAAGAGCTCCCGTGCGATACCTTTTGTCCCCTCGCGGTCTTCACCAACGGACCCACCAGATCCATTGCCACCCGCTCGAATGGCACTCCTATGATGGGCAAGGGAACCAAAGGGTTTCTATACTGTACCCTCGGAGCTATGATCTGGCACTCCGGGCAACTACGGCAGTAGTCCTCCACGGCGCGCTTGACTCCGGGCCAGTGGAACCGGTTCCCGATCCGCTCCCTGGTTTTCTCCATCCCCAGGTGTGCCCCAAGCAGGTGGGTGTGGGCAAGCTGCAACACAGTCCTAACATACTGTCTGGGTATGAGTAACAAGTCTTTTGTCTCCCCATTATGCTTTACTACGCGCCTTCCCAGGTGCCTGGAAGAGGGCAGTCTCGACCGAGGAGAATGGACACGGGCAGGTTAGGAACAGCTCCCACGCGCATCCTCCCTTGAGGTGGTTATCCTCACCGGCACCGTTGGGTACCTCTTCGTGTCCCCGTGGACACAGGACACTGTCAACTCCTCATCCCCCGGTTTCTCCTTCCCCTCTCGTGTGAGCCACTGCGGGTGGGCCAGGATCACCATGCACCATGCTGCCGAATTCCAGACAGCCCCCCCAACACACCATATCTCCTCAAACATCTCCACACTTTTTATCATTCTATAGAACTCAAACTCAACCCTAAGGCGCGCAGAGACCATCCCATTAAACAATAGTAAAGGGTCTGTTATCCCCCCACCTTTGACCCTGTTCCTCCTTGTTAGCCAAATAGCCAACTTCACCTGAGCAATCAGAAAATGCAACAAAACACATTTGACCTTTCCCTTATTTGAATACCTGTATCCCATTATAAACATCCCAACAGTAAACCCCACCCCCAACCTCTCACACAGACATTCCAACAGTAAACCCCACCCCCAACCTCTCACACAGACATTCCAACAGTAAAAACCACCCCAACCTCTCACAAAGACATCCCAACAGTAAAAACCACCCCAACCTCTCACACAGACATTCCAACAGTAAACCCCACCCCCAACCTCTCACACAGACATTCCAACAGTAAAAACCACCCCAACCTCTCACAAAGACATCCCAACAGTAAAAACCACCCCAACCTCTCACACAGACATTCCAACAGAGACATTAATGGCATTAACCTGGTGCACACAGAAAACACATGAATCACAGTTTCTCTCATAACACAAAAAGGACACCCCTGCCCAATTCCCGGTTCAACCCGTACCAACCAGCTGTTAGTGGCCAGGGCTCAATGAAGAACCCTCCACTAGAGGTCCCCTGACCTCTTTGGTACTGGGGGTATGTAGATCCCCCTCCATCTAAAACCCACCATACTCTCCACCCCACATACCCCCTGCCACTGATGTGCATCCACTCCTGTTAGGCTCCTAATGTTCCTTACCTTAATGCAGAGGTTGTAGAGGGCTTTACCTCCCACCCCCTCCATCTCACCCAGGCTCAGAGTGTTAAAATCTAACAAGTCCTCCAGACCCCCTTGTCAGTCTCCAGTCTCTGCCGTCACCTGCAGTGGCGGAAACATTGGTGGCCCCTCCCCCTTAGGCCGCTCAAACACCCCCTTACCGGCTCAGACAGTGCCTCCTGGACCTCCTCCAGGAATCTCTCCAGCAGCCTAAGAGACGTTATTCCTGTTTGTTGTGCCAGGACTTCCGGTGTTTAACACCCCTCTTCCAGCAGTCGCAGGTCACCCAGCCTTTGTAAACCCGCTGCCATCAGTTTCCTCTGCTGGGTGGCCGACTGAACCAATCTCAAAGGGATGGCTGGGTTGTGGAAAATAGGCTCCTCTACACCCACAGCCGAGGCTCCACACCCCCTTCTCGTGTGGGCCTTAGCAGCTGCCAGGCCCTCAGCACTGCAGAGTAAAAATCTGAGAGACCTGCTGTACTCAGCCTCTCCAGCTTCATGAGGAACAGCTGCCGGTCCAACCCTAATCCGCCAGCTCTCCTCAGCAGCGAGCATGCTGGTTCCATCCAGCCAACATCAGTATGGTACAATAGTCTCTGCACCGCCTTTAGCCGGAAAGCAGCCATCCTGCTCTCCAGTTCCACCAGGCCCTGTCCTCCTTCGTGGACGGACATGTACAACACTGCCGCCCTCAGCCAGTGATGGCCCAACCAGAAAAAGTCCACCAGCTTGCGTTGCAGGTCTGCAAGCAGACCGGCTCGGGGGTTGAGGCCAGCCAATTTATGCCACAGGGAGGATGCCACCAGGTTGTTGATTATCAGCACCCTCTCTCTATATGACACTTGGGACAGGAGCCACCTCCACCTGGCCAGTCTTGACACCACTGCCTGTGACAGCCCCTCCCAGTTCTTGCTGACCCACCTCTCCGAGCCCAGGTACACCCCCAACACTTTAAGCCCCTCACAACCCCACTGCAAACCCCCTGGAAGCAGAGGGGCCCTATCCCCCCATGCCCCACATAACAGAGCTTTGCTCTTTCCCCAGTTTACCTTAGCTGATGAAGCTCCCTCGTACACCTTCAGACTGGTCTCTAGTTCCTGCATGTCTTGCCCATCCCTGACTATCACAGAAACATCATCTGCATATGCTGACACTGCTATGCCTGTCACCACACCCATGCCTGTCCAGCAGTCTCCTGCGTAGCAGTCCCAAAAAAGGCTCAATGGCTAGTGTATATAACTGCCCAAATAGAGGGCATCCTTGTCTAATGGCCCGTCTCACGCAGATTGGCCTACTGAGCCCCCTCCCTCCTTGACCATACATGACGCCCCAGCATACAACAGCTTCACACAGGTCACAAAACTCTTCCCAAACCCAAACACAGACATCACATTAAACAGATACTCATTATCCACTCTATCAAAAGCCTTCTCTTGATCTAAAGAGACAAGTCCAAAGTTCACATTAGAACCTCTCGACAAGTCCAACATGTCCCTGATTAACAACAAGTTGTCTGTGATTGAGCGTCCCGGTACACAATATGTTTGGTCCTTATGTACTATCGAGTCCAGATGGGACTTCAGTCTGTTAGAGAGGACCTTGGCAAATGTTTTGTAGTCCGCACAGAGCAATGCCACATGCCTCCAGTTCTGAAGTTCACACAAGTCCCCATTTTTGGGCAGGAGAGTCAGAGCTGAGTTCACAAACCTGTTCTACTAACACACTGAAGCCTCAGGACTAGAACATCCAATCAATCAGAATAAAACAAATTACAACACAGTCAAAACAAAACTACATTGCTTATTGGGAAACACAAGCACAAAGCAAAATGCAGTGCTATCTGGCCCTAAATCGACAGTACTCCGTAGCTAACTATTTGACCATGGTTACTGATCAAAACCTTAGAAAACCTTGACAAAGTACAGGCTCAGTGAGCACAGCATTGCCATTGAGAAGGGTAGACACAGGAAAACCTGGCTCCCTGTAGAGGAAAGGCTGTGCAACCACTGCACAACAGCAGAACCTGAGACAGAGCTGCATTTCCTGACAAAATGTCAAAAATATAAAACAGTTAAAGAGTGTCATTTCCCAAAATTTGAAACAATTATTCAAGGTTTCAAAGACCTCTATGATGAGAGTAGGCTACCCGTCCTGTTGGGGGAGGACGCAGAGAGCTGTGGGTTGGCAGCGCACTACATTGCTGCCTGCCATAAGATGAGGGACCGTGTCTGACAGACCAACCAACCTGCACATGTCCTCTATGCTTATTGTTATTGTTCAATGTATGGTTGTTTTGACCCTTGATTATTGTTGTTACTGTTGTCCTGTTGACAATTTGGATTCTTATTATTTTAATATTGTAAATATCCAAAGTAAGCTTTGGCAATATGTACATTATTACTTCATGCCAATAAAGAGAATTGGAGAGGGAGAGAGAATGAGAACTGCTGGTAACTCAAAGATGGTGAATATTGTTCTTGGGGAACGAACAGGAAAATGGCTTCCATGCCTTATTATACATTTCCATGAATAATTTCTCGTGATATTCAGAGTATGGCTGTGATAAATTACATTTGGGTACATTAATAGGGAACCAGACTCTCCTTTTTCTTTTCTCTCGTTCTTTGTCTCTCTCTTTATCTCTCTCTCTCCCTCTTTATCTCTTTCATTATCTCTCTCTCTCTTTATCTCTATCTCCCTCTTTATCTCTCTCTCTTTATCTCCCTCTCTTTCATCTCTATCTTTATCTCTCTCCTCTCTCTTAATCTATCTCTCTCTCTCTCTCTCTTTCTTTCTCTCTCTCTCTCTTTATCTATCTCTCTATCGCTTTCTTTCTCTCTCTATCTACCCCTCTCTCTCTCTCTTTATCTATCTCTCTCTCTCTCTCTCTCTCTCACTCTCTCTTCTCTCTCTTTTTGCATTTTTTAATGTTGGCGTGTCATTAATGATGAGGCACAGCATAGATCTTTATCACACACACACACACACACACACACACACACACACACGCCACAGGCAGACACACCATGATCAAAGAGAAACCTAAAAAGCAGCTCATCCAGAGGATAGTTATTTTCCCGCTTCCTCTATGTTTTAAAGGAAGCTACACTACCGGTCAAATGTTTTAGAACACCTACTCATTCAAGGGTTTTTATTTTATTTGTACTATTTTCTACATTATGGAACCATATAGTAACCAAAAAAGTGTTAAACAAATCAAAATACATTTTAGATTTTAGATTCTTTAAAGTAGCCACCCTTGATGACAGCATTGCACACTCTTGGCATTCTCTCAACCAGCTTCATGAGGAATGCTTTTCAAATAGCCCCCCTTTGCCTTGATGACACTACTTTTGACCAGATCCCATTAAAATTGAAACATGGATCTCTCAGGGTATACTGTCCTCGTCCATACAGCCAGCTGGGTTCTCAGCACATCGCGCAGACAGGAATAAAGAACTCTCCGGGAAGAAGAAAGGTGGGGGTGTATGTTTCATGATTAGCTACTCATGGTGTGATTGTGATAACATACAGAAAACTCAAGTCCTTTTGTTCACCCAACCTAGAATACCTCACAATGAAATATCAAATCAAATTTGAGGAAAACGCTACTGAAGTTCTACCAACACATTGACTGTAGTACTCGCTCTGGAAAAACATTGTACCATTGTTACTCAACTTTTCGAAATGCCTAGAAGGCCCTCCCCCGCCCTCCCTTCGGCAAATCAGATCACGACTCCATATTGCTCCTCCCTTGCTATAGGCAGAAACTCAACCAAGAAGTACCCGTACTAAGGACTATTCAACGCTGGTCTGACCAATCGGAATCCATGTTTCAAGATTATTTTGATCACGCGGACTGGGATATGTTCCGGGTAGCCTGAGAATAATATCAACAAATACACGGATATGGTGACTGAGTTAATCCGGAAGTGTTTAGGAGATGGTGTACCCACTGTGACTATTAAAACCTACCCTAACCAGAAACCGTGGATAGATGGCAGCATTTGTGCAAAACTGAAAGCGCGAACCACCGCATTTAACCATGGCAAGGTGACTGGAAATATGGTCGAAAACAAACAGTGTAGTTACTCCCTCCGTAAGGCAATCAAACCGGCAAAACGTCAGTACAGACAAAGAGTCGCAACCAGAGAGAAGAGGAGGAGAACCGTGGATAGGAGGAGAGGAAACGGGAAGGGACGCCTGCCTGCCTGCCTGACTCTCTGTGTTTGAAGGAGCCTCCTCCATGATGAGAGGTCACTGTGAACGTCCTTGCCTGTCCATCATCCAGATACCACAGGGACCATCCACACTGCTCTCAGCAATTCGACGGCACAGACACGAGACGTATGTGACAGGGCCTACAGAAAATCACAGATTATAAAAGGAAAACCATCCACGTCGCGGACACTGACGTCTTGCTTCCGGACAAGCTAAACACCTTCTTTGCCCGCTTAGAGGATAACACCGTGCCACCGACGCGGCCCGCTACCAAGGACTGTGGGCTGGACATATATTCAATCTCTCCCTATCCCAGTCTGCTGTCCCCACATGCTTCAAGATGGCCACCATTGTTCCTGTACCCAAGAATGCAAAGGTAACTGAACTAAATGACTATCGCGCCGTAGTACTCACTTCTGTCATCATAAAGTTCTTTGAGAGGCTAGTTAAGGATCATATCACCTCCACCTTACCTGACACCCTAGAACCACTTCAATTTTCTTACCGCCCCAATAGACTCACAGGCGTTGCAATCGCCATCACACTTCACACTGCCATATCCCATCTGGACAAGAGGAACACCTATGTAAGAATGTTGTTAATTGACTAGCTCAGCATTCAACACCATAGTACCCTCCAAGCTCATCATTAAGTTTGGGGCCCTGTGCAACTGGGTCCTAGACTTCCTGACGGTCCATTCCCAGGTGGTGAAGGGAGAAAACAACACCTCCTCTTCGCTGATCCTCAACACAGGGGCCCCACAAGGGTGCGTGCTCAGTCCCCTCCTGTACTCCCTGTTCACCCACGACTGCGTGGCCATGCACGCCTCCAACTCAATCATCAAGTTTGCAGACGACACAACAGTAGTATGCCTGGTTACCAACAATGATGAGACAGCCTACAGGGAAGAGGTGAGGGTCCTGGGAGAGTGGTTCCAGGAAAATAACCTCTCACTCAACGTCAACAAAACAAAGGAGCTGATCAAGGACCACGACGGGACCACAGTGGAGAAGGTGGAAAGATTCAAGCTCCTCACCATGCACATCACTGACGATCTGAAATGGTCCACCCACACAGACAGTGTGGGGAAGGCACAACAGTGCCTTTTCAACCTCCGGAGGCTGAAGAAATTTGGCTTGGCCCCTAAGACCCTCACAAACCTTTACAGATGCACAACTGACAGCATCCTGTCAGGCTGTATCACCGCCTGGTACGGCAACTGCACCACCCACAACCGCAGGGCTTTCCAGAGGGTGGTGCGGTCTGCAAAATGCATCACCAGGGGCAAACTACCTGCCCTCCAGGACACCTACAGAACCCGATGTCACAGGAAGGTCAAAAAGATCAAGGATATCAACCACCCGAGCCACGGCTTGTTCACCCCGCTATCATCCAGAAGGCGAGGTCAGTACAGGTGCATCAAAGCTGGGACATCAGACTGTTAAATAGCCAACATTTCCACCTGGTTACTCAACCCTGCACCTTAGAGGTTGCTGCACAATATACATAGACTTGGAATCACTGGCCATTTCAACAATAGATCACTAGTCACTTTAATAATGTTCACATACTGCTTTACTCATGTCATATGTAGATACTGTATTCTATTCTACTATATTTTAGTCAATGCCACTAGCTCAATCTAATATTTATATATTTCTTAATTCCATTCTTTTACTTTTAGGTTTGTGTGTATTTGTTACGTGTACGCTGTGAGTCGGGAAGGGAGTGAATAATGGAACAAAGCAAGAAACTAGAAAAGCGTACAGATATGAAACAAGAATAGAGTCAATAACTCCCAGGGAAAGCATCAAAGGGAGTGACATATATAAGGAAGGTAATCAAGCAGGTGATTGAGTCCAGGTGAGTCTAATGAGGTGCTGATGCACGTAACGATGGTGACAGGTGTGTAATAATGAGCAGCCTGGCGACCTCGAGCGCCGGAGAGGGAGTGTACGTGACAGTACCCCCTTCCTGACACGTGGCTCCAGCCGCAGGACACCGACCAGAGGGACGATCCAGGGGACCAGGAGCAGGACGATCGCTTCTGCTGAAGCGCGGGATCCTGACGAACCAGCCGAGCCGCGGGAGCCTGTCGAGCTGGCCGAGACGCGGGAGCCTGTCGAGCAGGTGAGTCTGATGAGACGCTGATGCACATAACGATGGTGACAGGTGTGCGTAATAATGAGCACCCTGATGACCTCAAGTGCCGGAGAGGGAGTACACATGACAGTATTGTTGTGAATTGTTAGTTACTACTGCATTGTTGGAGCTAGGAACACACGCATTTCGCTACACCTGATTCTGACCAATTCTGCTACTTCGCTATTACTAGGCGCTGATGTTGACTTTTTTGAAAATGTTTCCCACATCGTTTCCTAAGAGCGAAAAAAGCTTCTGGACATCAGAACAGCGATCAATAACGTAAATTTGGATGAGCACTTCTACTTCAATAAGTCAGAGGCAAAGGACATATTGATTATCCCGGACCAGGCCCAAATCCCTGACACTCAGAGAACGAGAAGGCGGCGCTATAGAGGCCGGCGAGTGGGATACCTTACCAGACTATGTCGGATAGTGTATAAAGCACAGTTACCCTCCATTCTATTAGCTCAATCTGCAATCACTGGAGAATAAACCGGACGAGCTCCGTTCTAGACTATCCTTTTCACGTGATCTGAAGAACCGATCTCTGATATTATTAACTTGTTATGGCTGCAAGCCCGACGCCGGTACACCTATGACAACATCCAGCTCAAGTGCAGGGCGCGAAATTCAAAATCTATTTGTTTTTAATATTTAACTTTCACACATTAACAAGTCCAATACAGCATTTGAAAGATAAACATCTTGTCAATCCAGCCAACATGTCCGATGTTTTAAATGTTTTACAGAGAAAACACCACATATATTTATGTTAGCTCACCACCAAATAAAAAAGAGGACAGACATTTTTCACAGCACAAGTAGGATGCAAGTAGCATGCACAAGCCAACCTAACTAACCTAGAACCAACCTAAATAACCTAGAAAAAACTACCTCAGATGACAGTCCTATAACATGTTACACAATAAATCTATGTTTTGTTCAAAAAATGTGCATATTTTAGCTATACAATCAGTTTTACATTACTGCTACCATCATAGCTACAGTCAGAAATCGCACGGGAGTAGCCAGAGAAAATACAGACACCAACGTCAACTACTAATTACACATCATAAAACATTTCAGAACAATATATGGTGGATAGCTAATGAAAGAGAAAGATCTTGTGAATAGAGCCAATATTTCCGATTTTTGAAGTGTTTTACAGCGAAAACACCACATATATTTATGTTAGTTCACCACCAAATACAAAAGACACAGACATTTTTCACAGCAACGGTAGCATGCAAGTAGCATGCACAAAGCTAACCTAACTAACCTAGAACCAACCTAGAACCAACCTAAATAACCTAGAAAAAACTCCCTCAGATGACAGTCCTATAACATGTTACACAATAAATCTATGTTTTGTTCGAAAAATGTGCATATTTTAGCTATAAATCAGTTTTACATTACTGCTACCATCATAGCCACCATCACAGCTACAGTCAGAAATCGCACGGGAGTAGCCAGAGAAAATACAGACACCAACGTCAACTACTAATTACACATCATAAAACATTTCAGAACAATATATGGTGGATAGCTAATGAAAGAATAAGATCTTGTGAATAGAGCCAATATTTCCGATTTTTGAAGTGTTTTACAGCGAAAACACAATATATCGTTATATTAGCTTACTACAATAGCTAGCACACAGCAGCATTGATTCTAGTCAAACGGTAGCATAGCACAGTTCGACAGATATATGAAAAAGCATCCCAAATTGGGTCCTTATCTTTGTTGATCTTCCATCAGAATGTTCTCCAAGGGGTCCTTTGTTCAGAAACGTCTTTATTTCGATCCAGAACGAACAATTTCCCTCTTGAATTAGCAAGCACACTGGCAGTGCGACGCTACCTCTCCATCTTGAAAAAATTATTGCTTCGCATCACGTCTAAAGTCCAGAATAAATTTCAATAATATAATTAAACTATATTGAAAAAACATACTTTAGGATGATATTGTGACATGTATCAAATAAAATCGAAGCCAGAGATCATATTCAGCGTTAACGAGTGTTTTCCAGGAGCAGAGTCCAGGTCCTACTTCGTGCCCAGAAAAAAAAATTAAGTGCGCAAGCCTCACTCCAAGAGGTTGTGTTCAATCCCAGGACGAGATAATCAAGTGATTTCTTCTCTCACTTCCGCATGACACCCAGGGGAAGGTGTATGACGTGTTTCTACAGTCCTAAGTGACATGCCCTTTTATAGACAAGCTCTTGAAGAGCGACATCGATTTTGGAAATCTCACTTCCGGATAGGACATTGGCTGTAAAAAGAGTTCTGTTCCACTTAGAGAAATAATTCAAACGTTTTTAGAAACTAGAGACTGTTTTCTATCCAATAGTAATAATAATATGCATATTGTACGAGCAAAAATTGAGTAAGAGGCCGTTTGAAAATGGGCACATATTTTCAATTTTTCAATACGCCCCAAGCAGCCATAACAAGTTAAGGAAGTCTCAAGATACTGCTCGCCTGAGTTAGAATACCTCATGATAAGCTATAGTCCATACTATTTACCAGGAGAGTTTTCGTAGCAGTCTATGTACCACCACAAACCGCTGCTGGCACTAAGATCGCACTCAGCGAGCTGTATAAGGCCATAAGCAAATAAGAAAATGCTCCTCCAGAGGCGGCGCTGCTAGTGGCCGGTAATTTTAATGCAGATAAAACTGAAATAGGTTTTACCTCATTTCTACCAGCATGTCACCTGTGCAGCTACAGGTAAAACAACTCTAGATCATCATTTCTCCACACACAGAAACGCATACAAAGCTCACCCTCCCACGCCCTCAATTTTGGCAAATCTGACCGTAACTCTATCCTCCTGATTCCTGCGTACAAGCAAAAACTCAAACAGAAAGTTGTCTGATGAAGCAGATGGTAAGCTGCAGGACTGTTTCGCTAGCACAGACTGAAATATGTTCCAGGATTCATCCGATGGCATTGAGGAATCAGTCACCGGCTTCATTAATAAGTGCATGTCACGATCGTTATAAGGAGTGGACCAAGATGCAGCGTGGTATGTTTCCATCCTTTTATTAGGAAGAGAAAACTTAAAGCACAAAAACAATAAAGCGAATAAACGAAACGTGAAGCTACATGCAGTGCAGAAAGCAACTACACACAAACATAGTCAAGATCCTACAAAGCACAATGGGAAAATGGCTACCTAAATATGATCCCCAATCATAGACAACGATAAACAGCTGCCTCTGATTGGAAACCATACTAGGCCAACATAGAAATATAATTCACCTAGATAACCCACCCTTAAATCACACGCCAACCTAACCAACATAGAGAATAAAAGTTCTCTATGGTCAGGGCATGACAGTGCATTGAAGACGTCATCCCCAAAGTGACCGTACATACATATCCCAACCAGAAGCCATGGATTACAGGCAACAACTGTTCTAAAGGCTAGAGCTACAAGTAAGCAACACTGAACCACACATGAGAGCAAAAGCTGTTCCGGAGGACGGTGTGTTCACTCTCTCCGTAGCCAATGTTAGTAAGACCATTAAACAGTTTAACATTTACAAGGCCGCAGGGCCAGATGGATTACCAGGACGTGTACTCAGAGCATGCGTTGACCAGCTGGCAAGTGTATTCACTGACATTTTCATCCTCTCCCTGACCCAGTCTGTAATACCTACATGTTTCAATCAGATCACCATATCCCTGTGCTCTAGGAACAGCAAGGTAACATGTCTAAATTACTATCGAAGGTAATTAAATAACGTTACGAGAACATGTTTCAATAAGACTTTTAATAACACTACTATCTTATTTTGGGTTGACAGTTTTGAACTCCTAACACAGATAGGACACACGGAAATTAATTTGCTTAGGCACTAATCAAGCAAACACTTTTTTTTGTACACCGTAAGCTAAACTTTCCCTTCCGTTCACAGAACGTTTTAAAAAGCTTTCAATTTGGATGAGGACGTCAGGCTTGGTTCCCAGAATCAATGGAGAAAAAAAAAAAGAAAGTACATTCCCTCATCTTACAAGGAACCAAATGTGCTAGCTGGGACACATATACACACGCCAATACACACATCACAATCAGAGGAAACAAAGCATCCTAGATCTGGGTGAGCCCCGGTGAAAAGACGAGAGAGCATGCGATAAGCCCTCAGGGTGGCTTTCCTAGTTTCTCATACTGCAGCAGATTCATCATACACACACACACACACACACACACACAGACATTCATCATACCAGAGAAGGAGGAATATGACAATTCATGGAATGAAATGATCCTATCGCGTTGAAGATGACAGTTCATGGATTATCGGCAGACGCTGAAGACCAACATTAATTTACTGTCACTGCCAACACTAGCTCCATATACCGGCTACAGTACGTGTGTTTCATTCAAAACTAGAGGTCTGGTGTTTTCATATTCTACTTTGCTAGACTAGTGGTCTGGTGTTTTCATATTCTGCTTTCCAAGACTCGAGGTCTGGTGTTTTCATATTCTACTATCCAAGACTCGTGGTCTGGTGTTTTCATATTCTACTATCCAAGACTCGAGGTCTGGTGTTTTCATATTCTACTATCCAAGACTCGAGGTCTGGTGTTTTCATATTCTACTATCCAAGACTCGAGGTCTGGTGTTTTCATATTCTACTATCCAAGACTCGTGGTCTGGTGTTTTCATATTCTACTGTCCAAGACTCGTGGTCTGGTGTTTTCATATTCTACTATCCAAGACTCGTGGTCTGGTGTTTTCATATTCTGCTTTCTTCACTCTCACTTATTCACCCTATCACGTATTCACTATATCACTTATTCACTATATCGCTTATTCACTTATTCACTATATCACTTATTGACTATATCGCTTATTCACTTATTCACTATATCACTTATTCAATATATCACTAAATCACTTATTCACTTATTCACTTACTCACGTATTCACCATATCACTTATTCACTACATCACTTAATCACTTATTCACTATATCACTAAATCACTTATTCACTATATCACTAAATCACTTATTTACTTATTCACTATCACTTATTCACTATATAACTTATTCACTATGTCAATTATTCACTTATTCACTATCACTTGTTCACTCTATATCTTGTTCACTCAATCACTACATCTCTTAATCACTATATCACTTGTTCACTTATTCACTTATTCACTTATTCACTATATCACTTATTCAGTCAATCTCTTATTCACTCTATCACTTGTTCACTTGTTCACTTGTTCACTTGTTCACTATATCACTTATTCACTATATCACTTGTTCACTATATCACTTGTTCACTATATCACTTGTTCACTCTATCACTTGTTCACTTGTTCACTATATCACTTATTCACTATATCACTTGTTCACTTGTTCACTTGTTCACTTGTTCACTTGTTCACTTGTTCACTTGATCACTTATTCACTATATCACTTGTTCACTCTATCACATGTTCACTTATTCACTTGTTCACTTGTTCACTTGTTCACTTGTTCACTTGTTCACTTGTTCACTTGTTCACTTTTTCACTTGTTCACTCTATCACTTATTCACTTGTTTACTACATCACTTATTCACTTATTCACTATATCACTTATTCACTTATTCACTATATCACTTGTTCACTATATCACTATATCACTTGTTCACTCTATCACTTGTTCACTCTATCACTTGTTCACTTATTCACTTATTCACTTGTTCACTATATCACTTATTCACTTGTTCACTTATTCACTTGTTCACTTTTTCACTTGTTCACTCTATCACTTGTTCACTTATTCACTTATTCACTTGTTCACTATATCACTTATTCACTTGTTCACTTATTCACTTGTTTACTACATCATTTATTCACTTAATCATTCTATTTTTAACAAGTACTTAGTTTATATGGGGCGGTGCCAACTCATCTTAGATACAGCAAGGCCCTGTTTATATGGGGCGGTGCCAACTCATCTTAGATACAGCAAGGCCCTGTTTATATGGGGCGGTGCCAACTCATCTTAGATACAGCAAGGCCCTGTTTATATGGGGCGGTGCCAACTCATCTTAGATACAGCAAGGCCCTGTTTATATGGGGCGGTGCCAACTCATCTTAGATACAGCAAGGCCCTGTTTATATGGGGCGGTGCCAACTCATCTTAGATACAGCAAGGCCCTGTTTATATGGGGCGGTGCCAACTCATCTTAGATACAGCAAGGCCCTGTTTATATGGGGCGGTGCCAACTCATCTTAGATACAGCAAGGCCCTGTTTATTTGGGGCGGTGCCAACTCATCTTAGATACAGCAAGGCCCTGTTTATATGGGGCGGTGCCAACTCATCTTAGATACAGCAAGGCCCTGTTTATATGGGGCGGTGCCAACTCATCTTAGATACAGCAAGGCCCTGTTTATATGGGGCGGTGCCAACTCATCTTAGATACAGCAAGGCCCTGTTTATATGGGGCGGTGCCAACTCATCTTAGATACAGCAAGGCCCTGTTTATATGGGGCGGTGCCAACTCATCTTAGATACAGCAAGGCCCTGTTTATATGGGGCGGTGCCAACTCATCTTAGATACAGCAAGGCCCTGTTTATATGGGGCGGTGCCAACTCATCTTAGATACAGCAAGGCCCTGTTTGCATGTTCACAGGTGGGCGTGTCCTTGGGGAGACCTGAGTAAAACTCTAGTCTCCAAGCAATGGAACATTAGGACCCCTAGTAGTCTTTCAGACATTAATTCATGATGAAAGATGAGCGATTCTTCTTTCTTCACACGTATTTTGGGAGATCTTAAAAGTGGCGCATGCTAACCAAACTTTGTGCTTGCATCAACATCGTTTTTTTACTCGAACAACTCAAACAACCTTTATGTAAAACCAGGAAAATCTACAATTATTCTCCCTCTGTCTTCAGTAGCAGCTGCCTCTGACTCCTCAGCATCGTGACACAAACCAAAGAACACTCATATTCAGAGAGGGAGAGAGGGAGAGACGGAGAGAGCGAGGGGGAATACCTGACCACTGTTACTGACCCAAACGTAAGGAAAGCTTTGACTATGTACAGACTCAGTGAGCATAGCCTTGCTATTGAGAGAGGCCACCGTAGGCAGACATGGCTCTCAAGAGAAGACAGGCTATGTGCACACTGCCCAAAAAATGAGGTGGAAACTGAGGTGCACTTCCTAACCTCCTGCCAAATGTATGACCATATTAGAGACACATATTTCCCTCAGATTACACAGATCCACAAAGAATTCGAAAACAAATCCAATTTTGATAAACTCCCATATCTATTGGGTGAAATACCACAGTGTGCAATCACAGCAGCAAGATTTGTGACCTGTTGCCACAAGAAAAGGGCAACCAGTGAAGAACATACACCATTGTAAATACAACCTATATTTATGTAAACATATGTTTCCCATGCCAACAAAGCCCCTGAAATTGAAATTGAGAGAGAGAGAGATATAGATGTGCGAAACAGGAGAGAGAGAGAGAGAGATGCCGAGAGAGGGGGTAGAGACAGAGAGGTGCAGAGAGAGACAGAGAGAGAGAGACAGAGAGATGCAGAGAGAGACAGAGAGATGCAGAGAGAGGGGGTAGAGACAGAGATGCAGAGAGAGACAGAGATGCAGAGAGATGCAGAGAGAGCGAGAGAGAGAGAGAAAACAGAGAGAGAGATAGAAGCTGGGGGGTAGTGTGTGTGTTAAAGAGCTAAACAGGTGTGACAGGACAGAAAGGTTCTTGTGTCCTCGTAGCGATGCTAAACTGAGCATGACCCCTCTCCTGACCCTGGCTAGTACTCTCACTGCTATGCCTTTTTGTCCTTTTAATGGGAGGTGAAGGGGAAGACTGTGCTTATTCTTTATTTTTCATACAAATTTCAAATTCAAGAACATTCACTTTTCCGTCTGCCCTTGTTGACTCCTCCTAGCACCCTTGCTGACTTCTCTGTGAGGACCTAAAGGGAGTGAAAGGGAGCGAAAGAGGATCACTAAGGGCAGACTGAAGGCAAAGGAGAGATTTATCTGATTTGGGACTGCACCCACCTGCCAAGAAAAAGTAATTCCTTCTTTTTATGAGCCAATTGAAATTCAGTTCCAGGCAGGCCACCCGTGATACAAGGAAGACCGGACTAATAAATCATAACTCTCCCCCCCTTCACGGCACACCATGACATTCTGTAAACAAATCTGTGCACCAAAATGTATTTCGATGCGTGGTAAATTTAGCAGTTGAATATAAAGCCCCTTTATAATAAAACCATGATAACATGTGTTATGTGACATAGCATACAGTTTTTAGGATTTCCACACATGAGCGTTTTAAAGACATTAGCATTTTTTTTTTTTTTGACCACACGATAAGTGGCTATTCTGACAAACTGAGATCGATCTGGGGCCTGTTGCACAAAAGTAGAATTAAGACATCCGGGATAAATGACTCAGCTGAGCTCAATGAAGCCAAAACATGTGCGTCCAGGCTTAATTGGTTGCACAAAGACCAAGCCAGGATGAGCAGACACGGATTCATTAAGCCAGGTGAAACCAATCCTGGATAGGTGCGCGCTCACGGCTCACTCAAATAGACCCCGCCACAGATCACAGATTAACTGATTTACCATGGCAACTAGAGCCGCGTACTTTTCCCCGTCGGAAGCACAAATCCTCATGGAGGCATAGGAGGAGGTAAAAGATATAATTAAGAAGAAAGGCAACACCGCCACAGTGATAAAGCAAAGAGAAAAAGCGTGGCAAAGTATTGCAGACCGCCTGAATGCGTAAGTAGTGCACAATTACACACTCACCGCTCCGCTGAAACATCACAATTACAATTCAAATATTTAATTCACATCTCCAAAAATGCAGTTGTACTGTAATTATGAAACGGTTAAATTTTTAATTGAAATGCACTGCAGATATGAGTGAAATTGTGTAAAGTAACTCCATCACACTGTATAAAGCTATGATAAATTTTTTGATATTTTTACTGAAAACAAGACAAAAATACCAAGTAATTTTTTGCAGTGTGACTCCATTAAATGTGTGTGTGTGTGTGTGTGTGTGTAGATTAAACATGAACGGGCCAAAACGGACATGGCAGCAGGTCAAAATCAAATACAAGAACATTCTGCAGAATGGTATGGTCCCTGACTAATATTTAACAAAGCACAAGCATATATTGTACCCAGAAGGTGCCTGCTCACACATTGTCTGTACTGTTTTAGCAGTGAAAAAGAATACCCACAGACAAGGCACGGGTGGTGGGTCACCAAAGGCTGACCTTACCCCTAGCAGAGGACATGGCCTTGGAGCTAAATAAAGGCAGGCCCGTCTTAGAGGGGATCCCTGGGGGGAAAGAGACGAGCATAGGTTCCTCCCAAGATGCCACCCGCTTCATTCAAGGTATGTCCTTCCATCTCTACATGGGATACAACCACATTCATATTGAATCAATTTGGACTGTCTGACTTTGGTTTACCTATTGCCTTGCAGTGTCTGGCAGCACTGTGTTCCTGTTAGAGCCACCAGCACAAGCACCAGACGATGCTGATCCAGTGAGTACTCCATCAAAGGCATACTGTAGGTGTGGCATGTCTTGTCTACTAGCTTCAATATGAATCCGATTAAATGTGATAGGGTGAAGGCCCCAGTGCAGCAGCAACAGCACATGATGGAGACGATGATGAGGAGGAGACCATCTCTCTGGATTCCAGAAGGCATGAGGTATCATGTTAAGACTGTGAAAGTACTATTTACTCTACAATGGTGAGGAGTCCTCATCAAAATCAAAAAATCTAATTTCTTTTACAGGACCCAGATGCTATACAGTGGGAAAACCAGCCTGGCAACATAGTGCGTATTAATAAAAGGACACCACATCCTGCCAAATTCCAGCTGCGCTAATTGTATTGTGTTCACAGAGCTCACAAGCTATCAGAAAGTTGTATGGCAACCACCTCCGGCGCCAAATAGAACTGGCAGACATAGACATTCAGTACAAGAAGAAAAAGATGGAAAATCTTGCACTGGAGTCCGAAATAAAAAAGAGGACAATTAGGAAACTGGACCTTGAAATAAAAAAACTTGAGAGGGAGGTGAGATATGCCTTCAATGTACACTGTATGCTAACTGTAACACAAATGTATTAATCATTATTTTTCTTTCCTCCCCCAGCTCCAAGAAGATGACACAGCTCAAAATAAAAATTAGGTATATTCTCGTAAAGTCAAGTGAGCCATGACATATGAGCTCTTATTGTGAGCACACAGGACGGTGGCATCTTTCTAAGTTTTTTTTTATTTTCCCAGCAATCAGTACAACCAAGTCATCGTTATAAGGCATCGCCCTCTTTTGCCCACCCCCCCAGCACCAGGTGTGGCCACTAGCCTATATGAAGGCCCAAAATTGTGTGTTCCTTTCTGCTCTGACAATGGCATGCCCATTCGTGCGAGATGTGGTGGATGAAGAAGCACTTGTGCTGAGGAGAGCCTTCAGGCGAGAAAGGGTCTTCAGGGACCGGTTGGACCCACTGGCCTTCCCTGATGACCATCTATATGAAAGATACAGGTTTTCTGCAGATGGCATCAGGTATCTATGCAGACTACTGGGTCCCAGGATTAAGCACCGCACTGCACGGAGCCATGCACTGAGTGTGGAGCAAATGGTTTGTGTGGCCTTGCGCTTTTTTGCTAGTGGAGCCTTCCTGTACTCAGTGGGGGATGCAGAACAGCTGAACAAGGCCACAATTTGCCGCACAATAAGGAGTGTGTGTCTGGCTATCAAAGCATTAGCAGATGTCTTCATCTCCTTCCCTGGCCACAGAAGACTCTGTGACATCAAAGAGGAGTTCTATAGGATTGCAGGTAAGAGGATCTACAAATTACAGGACAACTGTTAACACATAGTAGGATACTCATTACTTTGTGTGACAGGTTTCCCCAATGTCATTGGTGCAGTGGACTGCACACACATAAGGATAAAAGCCCCCTCAGGTGCCCATGAGGCCGATTTTGTGAATAGGAAATCCTTTCACAGCATTAATGTTCAGGTGAACATAACTTTTTGATATTGTCCATTGACGAACACTCTGCATTGCCAGTGATGTGCATTGATTGGTGTAATATTCCTCATCTTATGATTTCAGATGGTCTGCAATGCTGACTGTGTGATCAGCAATGTTGTGGCAAAATGGCCTGGCTCAGTCCATGACTCCAGAATCTTTCGGGCCTCTGAAATCTATCAGTGCCTATCACAAGGTAAGCCACACAACCCCTATTTATAACCATCATGGCTGTGTCAAGAATATCACTGTGTTTATGAGGTAGTAATGATGAGATTTTGTGTTGACAGGTGAATGATCTCTGGTGTGTTGCTGGGAGACAGGGGGTATGGCTGCCAGCCTTTTCTCCTGACACCTTTCACAGACCCCCAGGAAGCACAGCAGGCCTACAACCATGCCCATGCCAGGACCAGGGCCAGAGTTGAAATGACCTTTGGCCTCCTGAAGGCACGCTTTCACTGCCTTCACAAATTAAGGGTCAGCCCTGTTAGGGCATGTGATATTACTGTGGCTTGTGCTGTCCTCCACAATGTGGCCTGCCTGAGGAAGGAGAGGGCCCCCAGAGTGCCACCAGCCATGGACTGGGACAATCCGGCAATCTTCCCTGATGACGACAGTGGTCGGCTGCTGAGGGACCAATATGTGTTGAATTATTTTAGTTAGTATGTGTGCTTTCAATTTTGGTTAAATATGTCCTGCGGTGGCAGAGGAATTTGGGTTTTTTTGGGTTCGTTTTTTGACGAATTTGGCCTCTTATGATGTTTGTGCGGTATACTGTGTGTAATACAAGGCTGCAGGGAGGCTACTGCATCCATTCATTTGTCTGTTCAGTTGATGTGTATGGATTTGTCCTGCATTTATTTTAGTGTGCAGACATGCAGGGTGTGTTATATACAGACCTTTGAATGTGTATGTATCATTTTGTATAATATGCTTGGATTCTGTGCTTTCCATCTTGTAGAGTCACTGTGACTTCAGTTTCGAAAGGAGCTGATGGTTTACCTGCTTTGTTTTGTCCTTATTCAATAAAGGAACATAATGTTACACATTGTGTTTTTATATTCATATGGAATGTGTATTTGTTTATATGACAGAGTACTAGGGCCACACTGAAGAAAAAGGATAAAGTCATAAATTTATGAGGCTGGTTCTTTCTGCAGAAAAGCTACATATTGTTTTTACAGTTTTGATACTTATGACAATGTGATACTTAATATTCTGGCACATCAGCATGTCTTTGTTTATGAAACCATACTGAAGTACAATTTCACGAAATGCCCCACATCTGTCATTTTAACAACTGTCCTCCTTTAAAACAACTGGTTACAATATTATGACTTGTGTTTTTTTCCCCTCTGTGGCCCTAATATTCTATCATTTTATATATAGCCTTATTTATTTATTTATTTATTTTATTTTATTTATTTAACCTTTATTTAACCAGGTAGGCAAATTGAGAACACGTTCTCATTTACAATTGCGACCTGGCCAAGATAAAGCAAAGCAGTTCGACACATACAACAACACATAGTTACACATGGAGTAAAACAAACATATAGTCAATAATACAGTGAAAAAAATAAAAAAAAATAAGTCTATATACAATGTGAGCAAGTGAGGTGAGATAAGGGAGGTGAAGGCAAACAAATATATGTATAAATAAATAAAAATATAAAAGGCCATGGAGGCGAAGTGAGTACAACACAGCAAGTAAAATAAAAACTAAAAAAAACAATGGAATGGTTGGTTTGCAGTGGAAGAAAGTGCAAAGTAGAGACAGAAATAATGGGGTGCAAAGGAGCAAAATAAATTAATAAATAAATACAGTAGGTAAAGAGGTAGTTGTTTGGGCTAAATTGTAGATGGGTTATATACAGGTGCAGTAATCTATGAGCTGCTCTGACAGCTGGTGCTTAAAGCTAGTGAGGGAGATAGGTGTTTCCAGTTTCAGAGATTTTTGTAGTTCGTTCCAGTCATTGGCAGCAGAGAACTGGAAGGAGAGGCGTCCAAAGGAAGAATTGGTTTTGGGGGTGACTAGAGAGATATACCTGCTGGAGCGCGTGCTACAGGTAGGTGCTGCTATGGTGACCAGCGAGCTGAGATAAGGGGGGACTTTACCTAGCAGGGTCTTGTAGATGACCTGGAACCAGTGGGTTTGGCGACGAGTATGAAGCGAGGGCCAGCCAACGAGAGTGTACAGGTCGCAGTGGTGGGTAGTATATGGGGCTTTGGTGACAAAACGGATGGCACTGTGATAGACTGCATCCAATTTATTGAGTAGGGTTTTGGAGGCTATTTTGTAAATGACATCACCGAAGTCGAGGATTGGTAGGATGGTCAGTTTTACAAGGGTATGTTTGGCAGCATGAGTAAAGGATGCTTTGTTGCGGAATAGGAAGCCAATTCTAGATTTGACTTTGGATTGGAGATGTTTGATGTGAGTCTGGAAGGAGAGTTTACAGTCTAACCAGACACCTAGGTATTTGTAGGTGTCCACATATTCTAAGTCAGAGCCGTCCAAAGTAGTGATGTTGGACAGGCGGGCAGGAGCAGGCAGCGATCGGTTGAAGAGCATGCATTTGGTTTTACTTGTATTTAAGAGCAGTTGGAGGCCACGGAAGGAGAGTTGTATGGCATTGAAGCTCGCCTGGAGGGTTGTTAACACAGTGTCAAAAGAAGGGCCAGAAGTATACAGAATAGTGTCGTCTGCGTAGAGGTGGATCAGAGAATCACCAGCAGCAAGAGCGACATCATTGATGTAAACAGAGAAGAGAGTCGGTCCAAGAATTGAACCCTGTGGCACCCCCATAGAGACTGCCAGAGGCCCGGACAACAGACCCTCCGATTTGACACACTGAACTCGATCAGAGAAGTAGTTGGTGAACCAGGCGAGGCAATCATTAGAGAAACCAAGGCTGTCGAGTCTGCCAATGAGGATGTGGTGATTGACAGAGTCAAAGGCCTTGGCCAGGTCAATGAATACGGCTGCACAGTATTGTTTCCTATCGATGGCGGTTACGATATCGTTTATGACCTTGAGCGTGGCTGAGGTGCACCCATGACCAGCTCTGAAACCAGATTGCATTGCGGAGAAGGTGTGGTGGGATTCGAAATGGTCGGTAATCTGTTTGTTGACTTGGCTTTCGAAGACCTTAGAAAGGCAGGGTAGGATAGATATAGGTCTGTAGCAGTTAGGGTCAAGGGTGTCCCCCCCTTTGAAGAGGGGGATAACCGCAGCTGCTTTCCAATCTTTGGGGATCTCAGACGACACGAAAGAGAGGTTGAAGAGGCTAGTAATAGGGGTGGCAACAATTTCAGCAGATAGTTTTAGAAAGAAAGGGTCCAGATTATCTAGCCCGGCTGATTTGTAAGGGTCCAGATTTTGCAGCTCATTTAGAACATCAGCTGACTGTATTTGGGAGAAAGAGAAATGGGGAAGGCTTGGGCGAGTAGCAGAGGGGAGGGCAGTGCTGTTGTCCGGGGTGGGGGTAGCCAGGTGGAAAGCATGGCCAGCCGTAGAAAAATGCTTATTGAAATTCTCAATTATAGTGGATTTGTCGGTGGTGACAGTGTTTCCTATCTTCAGAGCGGTTGGAAGCTGGGAGGAGGTGTTCTTATTCTCCATGGACTTTACGGTGTCCCAGAACTTTTTTGAATTTGTGTTGCAGGAAGCAAATTTCTGCTTGAAATAGCTAGCCTTGGCTGTTCTAACTGCCTGTGTATATTGGTTTCTGGCTTCCCTGAAAAGTTGCATATCACGGGGGCTGTTCGATGCTAATGCAGAACGCCATAGGATGTTTTTCTGTTGGTTAAGGGCAGTCAGGTCAGGAGAGAACCAAGGGCTATATCTGTTCCTGGTTCTAAATTTCTTGAATGGGGCATGCTTATTCAAGATGGTGAGGAAGGCATTTTAAAAAAATGACCAGGCATCCTCTACTGACGGGATGAGATCAATATCCTTCCAGGATACCCCGGCCAGGTCGATTAGAAAGGCCTGCTCGCTGAAGTGTTTCAGGGAGCGTTTGACAGTGATGAGTGGAGGTCGTTTGACCGCTGACCCATTACGGATGCAGGCAATGAGGCAGTGATCGCTGAGATCTTGGTTGAAAACAGCAGAGGTGTATTTGGAGGGCAAGTTTGTTAGGATGATATCTATGAGGGTACCCGTGTTTACGGAATTGGGGTGGTACCTGGTAGGTTCATTTATAATTTGTGTGAGATTGAGGGCATCAAGCTTAGATTGTAGGGTGGCTGGGGTGTTGAGCATGTTCAAATTTAGGTCGCCTAGCAGCACGAGCTCAGAAGATAGATGGGGGGCAATCAGTTCACATATAGTGTCCAGAGCACAGCTGGGGGCAGAGGGTGGTCTATAGCAGGCGGCAACGGTGAGAGACTTGTTTTTAGAGAGGTGGATTTTTAAAAGTAGAAGTTCAAATTGTTTGGGAACAGACCTGGATAGTATAACAGAACTCTGCAGGCAGTCTTTGCAGTAGATTGCAACACCGCCCCCTTTGGCCGTTCTATCTTGTCTGAAAATCTTGTAATTGGGGATGAAAATGTCTGAATTTTTGGTGGTCTTTCTAAGCCAGGATTCAGACACGGCTAAAACATCCGGGTTGGCAGAGTGTGCTAAAGCAGTGAACAAAACAAACTTAGGGAGGAGGCTTCTAATGTTAACATGCATGAAGCCAAGGCTATTACGGTTACAGAAGTCATCAAAAGAGAGCGCCTGGGGAATAGGAGTGGAGCCAGGTACTGCAGGGCCTGGATTCACCTCTACATCACCAGAGGAACAGAGGAGGAGTAGGATAAGGGTACGGCTAAAAGCTATGAGAATTGGTCGCCTAGAGCTACTAGAGCAGAGAGTAAAAGGAGGTTTCTGGGGGCGATAAAATAGTTTAAAGGAATAATGTACAGACAAAGGTATGGTAGGATGTGAATACAGTGGAGGTAAACCTAGGTATTGAGTGATGATGAGAGAGATATTGTCTCTAGAAACATCATTGAAACCAGGTGATGTCATCGCATATGTGGGTGGTGGAACTGAGAGGTTGGATATGGTATAGAGAGCAGGGCTAGAGTCTCTACAGTGAAATAAGCCAATAAACACTAACCAGAACAGCAATGGACAAGGCATATTTACATTAAGGAGAGGCATGCTAATCGAGTGATCAATAAGGGTCCAGTGAGTAGAGGTTGGTTGGGGTCGTGGCGATCCAGACAGCTGGCCGGGTATATGGCTATCGGTAGCAGCATAGGATGGAGGTCTGTTTGTAGATACCTCGTGCGTTTCCGTCGGTAGGTTAGTGGGGTTCCGTGTAGTGGGGTTCCGTGTGGTAGAGGGGATCAATCCAAATTGGCAAAATAGATATAGTGACCCAAGGAAAAAATAAAATAAATAAATAATAATAATAATAATAGTTGTCCAATATACTTGTTCAAATAGCAGCCGATAAGACAGCTAACGATTAGCGGGCCTCAGATGAGCGTTCAGGTAACGTCGGGACGGAGGTGCCAGTTGGATAAATCCCTCGGGCAGATAACGTCGGCAGTCAGTCGCGGCAGTCAGTCGTGAAGGCCCGGTGGGGTTCCGTATCTGCAGCAGCAACAAAAGAAACGGGTCCGGATGGTGATGGAACTCCTCAGCTGGCTAGCTCCAGGATGATTAGAGTTTGCTCCGGGGTCGACGTAAGCCAATAGTCACACGGTTTGCAGCTAGCTAGCTGCGAAATCAAGGTACAAGTGTCCAGAGCCTGCGGCTGGAATCCGGGGAAACTGAGAGAGAAAAAAAAAAAAAAAAAGAGTCCCGGAATGCTCCGGTCCGAGTCGCACAAAAGTGCCGGTAGATTATCGAGCTAAAGGAATAGCTGATGACCACTAAACGTGGGCAGCTGAAACACCAACGCTAGCCAGCAAACCGGCTAATTTCGGGGCAGCTACAGATTAGCTTCTGGCTAGCTATCGGAGTAGCTTCTGGTTAAGCTTTCAGGCTAGCTTCTGAATTAGCCCCTGGCTAGCTTCCACGATGGATTTTCAGATTGAGGTAAGTAATACTTTTGTAATTGGTGAAGCGGGTTGCAGGAAAGCTTTTGCAGGAAAGCTTTTGTAGTTGAGTTCTTGGATAATAATAGATAAAAGATATGCGAAGAAAGGTGTAAATATATATATATACAGGACACGAACAATACGGAACAGAAAAAGACGTCTGAACTGCTAAGCCACCTTGGATGCTACAGTCTATGGGAAACTGTAAATTATCTAATGATAGCAACATCATCTAAAAATCATTTTTTATCCAAAATCATTGAAATTAATGATCACAAACGTTTAAATAATAACAGTGGGTCTAGTTATATGTGATAACAATGTATAGTGAGCAGTGAAATAACTATTGGTTTCCATTTGTGGTGACTGCTGACTGACATTAGGGATGAGATTAAATAGATCCTGGAATTTAGCCAGGTCTGGAGCAGGCTAGCTCCACAGAATAAATCTCCATGGTAATTTATACCATAACATATCCTCCTGCCCCCTATCCATCTTTAGTGCAACCGGATTACGGATCAATTGAGCCAGGATCACCAAGATATCCTGGCTTAATCCCTTATCCTAGTTTTGTGCAACAGGCCCCCGGTCTTGAATTCAAACAAACAATAGCCCAGGATAATAAAGCGACGCACAGATTGTACAGTATCCAGAGGCAATATGCTGTGTACACAGTACCAGTCAAAAGTTTGGATACACCTACTCATTCAAGGGTTTTCCTTTATTTGGATTATTTTCTACATTGTAGAATAATAGTGAAGACATCAGAACTATGAAATAACACATATGGAATCATGTAGTAACCAAAAAAGTGTTAAACATATCAAAATATATTTTATATTTGAGATTCTTCAAAGTAGCCACCCTTTGCCTTGATGACAGCTTTGCATACTCTTGGTATTCTCTCAACCAGCTTCATGAGGTAGTCACCTGGAATGCATTTCAAATAACAGGTGTGCCTTTTTAAAAGTTAATTTGTGGAATTTCTTTCCTTAATGCGTTTGAGCCAATCAGTTGTGACCAGGTAGGGGGTGGTATACAGGAGATAACCCTATTTGGTAAAAGACCAAGGCTATATTTTTGGGCTCCCGAGTGGCGCAGCAGTCTAGAGCACTGCATATCAGTGCAAGAGATGTCCCTACAGTCCCTCGAATCCAGGCTGTGTCACATCTGGCCGTGATTGGGAGTCCCATAGGGCAGCGCACAATTGGCCCAGGGTTGTCTGGGTTTGGCCTGGTAGGCCGTCGTTGTAAATAAGAATTTGTTCTTAACTGACTTGCCTAGTTAAATAAGAAATTATGTCAAGAACAGCTTAAATAAGCAAAGAGAAACAACAGTCCATCATTACTTTAAGACATGAAGGCCAGTCAATCCAGAAAATTTCAAGAACTTTTCAAGTTTATTCAAGTGCAGTCGCAAAAACCATCAAGCGCTATGATGAAACTGGCTCTCGTGAGGACCGCCACAGGAAAGGAAGACCCAGAGTTACCTCTGCTGCAGAGGATAAGTTCATTACAGTTAACTACACCTCAGATTGCAGCCCAAATAAATGCTTCACAGAGTTCAAGTAACAGACACATCTCAACATCAACTGTTCAGAGGAGACTGCGCGAATCAGGCCTTCATTTATTTAGAATTCAATGCACACTTAACCAGCATGGCTACCACAGCATTCTGCAGCGATACGCCATCCCATCTGGTTTGTGCTTTGTGGGACTATCATTTGTTTTTCAACATGACAATGACCCAACACACCTCCAGGCTGTGTAAGGGCTATTTGACCAAGAAGGAGAGTGATGGAGTGCTGCATCAGATGACCAGTAGGCTACAATAGGTTACAGTAGACTACAGTAGGCTACAGTAGGTTACAGTAGGCTAAAGTAAGATACAGTAGGCTACAGTAGGTTACAGTAGGCTACAGTAGGTTACAGTAGGCTAAAGTAAGTTACAGTAGGCTACAGTGGGTTACAGTAGGTTACTGTAGGTTACAGGCTACAGTAGACTACAGTAGAACACAGTAGGCTACAGTAGATTACAGTAGGCTACATGAAGCTACAGTAGGTTACAGTAGGTCAGAGGCTACAGTAGGATACATTAGGTTACAGTAGAGTAGTTGCATTGCAGATGGTCCAGGAGCACAAGGAAGACAGGACAATGCCAAAGGACCAGCCATCCCTTCCCCTCTGGGGGGCTAAAATGTATCTCTCTGTTACAGTGTCCAGAGGACTGACTATTGAACAGGTGAATAATACTGCAGTATCCATGTTTAGCATCTATCCATGTTTAGCATCTATCCATGTTTAGCATCTATACATGTTTAGCATCTATCCGTATCCATGTTTAGCATCTATCCATGTTTAGCATCTATCCATGTTTAGCATCTATCCATGTTTAGCATCTATCCATCTTTAGCATCTATCCGTATCCATGTTTAGCATCTATCCATGTTTAGCATCTATCCATGTTTAGCATCTATCCATCTTTAGCATCTATCCATCTTTAGCATCTATCTGTATCCATCTTTAGCATCTATCTGTATCCATCTTTAGCATCTATCCATGTTTAGCATCTATCTGTATCCATGTTTAGCATCTATCCATCTTTAGCATCTATCCATCTTTAGCATCTATCCATGTTTGGCATCTATCTGTATCCATGTTTAGCATCTATCCATCTTTAGCATCTATCCATGTTCAGCATCTATCTGTATCCATGTTTAGCATATATCCATGTTTAGCATCTATCCATCTTTAGCATCTATTTGTATCCATGTTTAGCATCTATCCATGTTTAGCATCTATCTGTATCCATCTTTAGCATCTATCCATGTTTAGCATCTATCCATGTTTAGCATCTATCCATGTTTAGCATCTATCCATGTTTAGCATCTATCTGTATCCATCTTTAGCATCTATCTGTATCCATGTTTAGCATGTATCCATGTTTAGCATCTATCCATGTTTAGCATCTATCTGTATCCATCTTTAGCATTTATCCATGTTTAGCATCTATCTGTATCCATCATCTATCCATGTTTAGCATCTATCTGGATAACTCTGATGCTATCTACAGTATATGGATGTATGATCTCTGTGGTTACTTGTATCTGTACAGAGTGAACTCTGAATTACTATTTGCAAGATGTTTTATGGTCGTCTCAGGAATTCCGTCTTATTTACATTGGCCTCCTCCCCTACACAATCCTTTAAATGCTGTGACGCTATAGGTTTCGGTTGTGTGTCAGCAATATTTTAGCTATTTTCAGTATCATAATTATCGGCGTACTTGCAGGCATTGGTACGAAAAGGCTGGGTTTTGATGAATTAACAAGTTGTCTGTGTGTCAAGTCTTGGCCCCTCACTGGCCAATCAGAATGTGCTCCATGGCGAAAGATGTGGTTGCTTCAAGGTGTGAACTTACTTACTCTTTCATGTAATACATTGGAAGCAACTCCCATTCCAATGTTAGTCAGTTATAGTTTGTTAAATGGCTTACTGAAACAAAATAACAAATGTAGACCTATATTGGCTAAATACAATAACTTAAACCCATCTGCAGTCCACATTGTTCTTAGTTCTTAGAGATGGGCACCTTTGATGGAGGTTGGGGCCCACAAAGAAACAACCTTGTGAGCAGAACAGTTTATCAGCCCCCCCTTGTGAGAATGAAGAGAACATTTTTGAGATTTTAAAGGTCATTTCCTGTAATTCTACACATTCTTTCCATAGGGTGGAGGCAAATATTTGCAGTTTTTAATATGATGACTGGTGGATCAACGGGCCCCACCCTGGTCGGTTAATTCGACCATGCTTACTACAAGTTTAGATAGCTGGCCGCTAGTCTAACTCACCAATCAAAATATATATCTCACTGGTCATCCCCAAAGCCAACACCTCCTTTGGCCGCCTTTCCTTCCAGTTCTCTGCTGCCAGTGACTGGAACGAATTGCAAACATCGCTGAAGCTGGAGACTTACATTTCCCTCACTAACTTGAAACATCAGCTATCTGAGCAGCTAACCGATCGCTGCAGCTGTACATAGTCCACCTGTAAATAGCCCATCCAATCTACCTACCTCATCCCCATATTGTTTTTATTTACTTTGCTGCTCTTTTGCAAACCAGTATAACTACTTACACACCATCATCTGCTCATCATCATCTGCTCATCTATCACTCCAGTGTTAATCTGTTAAATTGTAATTACTTTGCTACTATGGCCTATTTATTGCCTTACCTCCTCACGCCATTTACACACACTATATGTAGACTTTCTTTTTTCTTTTTTTCTTTTTTCTATTGTGTTATTGACTGTACGCTTGTTTATTCCATGTGTAACTCTGTGTTGTTGTTTCTGTCACACTGCTTTGCTTTATCTTGGCCAGGTCTCAGTTGTAAATGAGAACTTGTTCTCAAGTGGCCTACCTGGTTAAATAAAGGTGAAATTATTTATTTATTTTTTAATAATTAAAAAATGGCCGACGGGGTAACTGAGTGACTGCTGATGCACAACCACATTTCAAAATAGCACCTTGTGTTTTCTATTATTCTGCCTCTCAACCGTACGTTGAGACCCCGACTGAGTTCCAAAAACAAAAATGCCTTGGCAGCAGCTAATGGGGATCCTTAATAAATACAAATATAAAAGGGGGTACACGGGCCGCCAGTTGCCTATCCCTGTTCTAAGTAATTGCTTGGCTTCAATAGCATTCAGTGATATAGGGGCTAGGCCTACTGTAAATTGCATTATGGCTGAGCATGGACGTGCCAAACATTGTCTATTAGCTAGATTAAATTCATTATTGATTAGGCCTAAAAAGAGGACGAATAATTCTAAACAAAACGAAACTCCAACTTCCCCCTCAAGAGACTGAAAAGATTTTGGCATGGGTCCTGAGATCCTCAAAAGGTTTTACAGCTGCACCATGGAGAGCATCCTGACGGGTTGCATCACTGGCAACTGCAGGGCCTCCGACCGCAAGCTGGACAAAGATCCAGTATAAAGAGAAAGGGAGAACATCCAGTCTGTGATATTTTTTTATTTGACCTTTATTTAACTAGGCAAGTCATTTAAGAACAAATTCTTATTTAGGAACAGTGGGTTAACTTCAGGGGCAGAACAACAGATTTTTACCTTGTCAACTCGGGGATTCACTCTAGCAACCTTTCACTTACTGGCCCAACACTCTAACTACTAGGCTGCCTGCTACCTGCTGGTTACTAGTCCAACACTCTAACCACTAGGCTGCCTGCTACCTGCTGGTTACTAGTCCAACACTCTAATCACTAGGCTGCCTGCTGGTTACTAGTCCAACACTCTAACCACTAGACTACCTGCTGGTTACTAGTCCAACACTCTAACCACTAGACTATCTGCGGGTTACTAGTCCAACACTCTAACCACTAGGATACCTGCTGGTTACTAGTCCAACACTCTAACCACTAGACTACCTGCTACCTGCTGGTTACTAGTCCAACACTCTAACCACTAGGATACCTGCTGGTTACTAGTCCAACACTCTAACTACTGGATACCTGCTGGTTACTAGTCCAACACTCTAACCACTAGACTACCTGCTACCTGCTGGTTACTAGTCCAACACTCTAACCACTAGGATACCTGCTGGTTACTAGTCCAACACTCTAACCACTAGACTATCTGCTGGTTACTAGTCCAACACTCTAACCACTAGGATACCTGCTGGTTACTAGTCCAACACTCTAACCACTAGGATACCTGCTGGTTACTGGTCCAACACTCTAACTACTAGGATACCTGCTGGTTACTAGTCCAACACTCTAACCACTAGGATACCTGCTGGTTACTAGTCCAACACTCTAACCACTATACTACCTGCTGGTTACTAGTCCAACACTCTAACCACTAGACTACCTGCTGGTTACTAGTCCAACACTCTAACCACTAGACTACCTGCTGGTTACTAGTCCAACACTCTAACCACTAGGATACCTGCTGGTTACTAGTCCAACACTCTAACCACTAGACTACCTGCTACCTGCTGGTTACTAGTCCAACACTCTAACCACTAGGCTACCTGCTACCTGCTGGTTACTAGTCCAACACTCTAACCACTAGACTACCTGCTACCTGCTGGTTACTAGTCCAAAACTCTAACCACTAGGCTGCCTGCTACCTGCTGGTTACTAGTCCAACACTCTAACCACTAGGCTGCCTGCTGCTTACTGGCCCAACACTCTAACCACTAGGCTACCTGCTGGTTACTAGTCCAACACTCTAACCACTAGGCTACCTGCTGGTTACTAGTCCAACACTCTAACCGCTAGGCTGCCTGCTGGTTACTAGTCGAACACTCTAACCACTAGGCTGCCTGCTGGTTACTAGTCCAACACTCTAACCACTAGGCTGCCTGCTGGTTACTAGTCCAACACTCTAACCACTAGGCTGCCTGCTGGTTACTAGTCCAACACTCTAACCACTAGACTATCTGCTGGTTACTAGTCCAACACTCTAACCACTAGGATACCTGCTGGTTACTAGTCCAACACTCTAACCACTAGACTACCTGCTGGTTACTAGTCCAACACTCTAACCACTAAACTATTTGCTGGTTACTAGTCCAACACTCTAACCACTAGGATACCTGCTGGTTACTAGTCCAACACTCTAACCACTAGACTACCTGCTACCTGCTGGTTACTAGTCCAACACTCTAACCACTAGGATACCTGCTGGTTACTAGTCCAACACTCTAACTACTAGGATACCTGCTGGTTACTAGTACAACACTCTAACCACTAGACTACCTGCTACCTGCTGGTTACTAGTCCAACACTCTAACCACTAGGATACCTGCTGGTTACTAGTCCAACACTCTAACCACTAGACTATCTGCTGGTTACTAGTCCAACACTCTAAACACTAGGATACCTGCTGGTTACTGGTCCAACACTCTAACTACTAGGATACCTGCTGGTTACTAGTCCAACACTCTAACCACTAGACTACCTGCTGGTTACTAGTCCAACACTCTAACCACTAGACTACCTGCTGGTTACTAGTCCAACACTCTAACTACTAGGATACCTGCTGGTTACTAGTCCAACACTCTAACCACTAGGATACCTGCTACCTGCTGGTTACTAGTCCAACACTCTAACCACTAGGATACCTGCTGGTTACTAGTCCAACACTCTAACCACTAGGCTACCTGCTACCTGCTGGTTACTAGTCCAACACTCTAACCACTAGGATACCTGCTGGTTACTAGTCCAACACTCTAACCACTAGGCTACCTGCTACCTGCTGGTTACTAGTCCAACACTCTAACCACTAGACTACCTGCTACCTGCTGGTTACTATTCCAACACTCTAACCACTAGGCTGCCTGCTACCTGCTGGTTACTAGTCCAACACTCTAACCACTAGGCTGCCTGCTGCTTACTGGCCCAACACTCTAACCACTAGGCTACCTGCTGGTTACTAGTCCAACACTCTAACCACTAGGCTACCTGCTGGTTACTAGTCCAACACTCTAACCGCTAGGCTGCCTGCTGGTTACTAGTCGAACACTCTAACCACTAGGCTGCCTGCTGGTTACTAGTCCAACACTCTAACCACTAGGCTGCCTGCTGGTTACTAGTCCAACACTCTAACCACTAGGCTGCCTGCTGGTTACTAGTCGAACACTCTAACCACTAGGCTGCCTGCTGGTTACTAGTCCAACACTCTAACCACTAGGCTGCCTGCTGGTTACTAGTCCAACACTCTAACCACTAGGCTGCCTGCTGGTTACTAGTCCAACACTCTAACCACTAGGCTGCCTGCTGGTTACTGGTCCAACACTCTAACCACTAGGCTACCTGCTACCTGCTGGTTACTGGCCCAACACTCTAACCACTAGGCTACCTGCTGGTTACTAGTCCAACACTCTAACCACTAGGCTGCCTGCTGGTTACTAGTCCAACACTCTAACCAATAGGCTACCTGCTACCTGCTGGTTACTGGCCCAACACTCTAACCACTAGGCTACCTGCTGGTTACTAGTCCAACACTCTAACCACTAGGCTGCCTGCTGGTTACTGGTCCAACACTCTAACCACTAGGCTGCCTGCTGGTTACTAGTCCAACACTCTAACCACTAGGCTGCCTGCTGGTTACTAGTCCAACGCTCTAACCACTAGGCTACCTGCTACCTGCTGGTTACTGGCCCAACACTCTAACCACTAGGCTACCTGCCGTCCCTACATTCTAACCACTAGGCTGCCTGCCGTCCCTACACTCTAACCACTAGGCTGCCTGCCGTCCCTACACTCTAACCACTAGGCTGCCTGCTGGTTACTAGTCCAACACTCTAACCACTAGGCTGCCTGCTGGTTACTGGTCCAACACTCTAACCACTAGGCTGCCTGCTGGTTACTGGTCCAACACTCTAACCACTAGGCTACCTGCTACCTGCTGGTTACTAGTCCAACACTCTAACCACTAGGCTACCTGCTACCTGCTGGTTACTGGCCCAACACTCTAACCACTAGGCTACCTGCTGGTTACTAGTCCAACACTCTAACCACTAGGCTACCTGCTGGTTACTAGTCCAACACTCTAACCACTAGGCTGCCTGCTGGTTACTGGTCCAACACTCTAACCACTAGGCTACCTGCTACCTGCTGGTTACTAGTCCAACGCTCTAACCACTAGGCTACCTGCTACCTGCTGGTTACTAGTCCAACGCTCTAACCTCTAGGCTACCTGCTACCTGCTGGTTACTAGTCCAACACTCTAACCACTAGGCTGCCTGCTGGTTACAAGTCCAACGCTCTAACCACTAGGCTACCTGCTGGTTACTAGTCCAACGCTCTAACCACTAGACTACCTGCTGGTTACTAGTCCAACGCTCTAACCACTAGACTACCTGCTGGTTACTAGTCCAACACTAACCACTAGGCTACCTGCTGGTTACTAGTCCAACACTCTAACCACTAGGCTACCTGCTGGTTACTAGTCCAACACTCTAACCACTAGGCTGCCTGATGGTTACTGGTCCAACACTCTAACCACTAGGCTACCTGCTACCTGCTGGTTACTAGTCCAACGCTCTAAACACTAGGCTACCTGCTACCTGCTGGTTACTGGCCCAACACTCTAACCACTAGGCTACCTGCCGGTTACTAGTCCAACACTCTAACCACTAGGCTGCCTGCTGGTTACTGGTCCAACACTCTAACCACTAGGCTACCTGCTACCTGCTGGTTACTAGTCCAACGCTCTAAACACTAGGCTACCTGCTACCTGCTGGTTACTGGCCCAACACTCTAACCACTAGGCTACCTGCCGGTTACTAGTCCAACACTCTAACCACTAGGCTGCCTGCTGGTTACTGGCCCAACACTCTAACCACTAGGCTGCCTGCTGGTTACTGGCCCAACACTCTAACCACTAGGCTGCCTGCTGGTTACTAGTCCAACACTCTAACCACTAGGCTGCCTGCTGGTTACTAGTCCAACACTCTAACCACTAGGCTGCCTGCTGGTTACTAGTCCAACACTCTAACCACTAGGCTGCCTGCTGGTTACTAGTCCAACACTCTAACCGCTAGGCTGCCTGCTGGTTACTGGCCCAACACTCTAACCACTAGGCTGCCTGCTACCTGCTGGTTACTAGTCCAACGCTCTAACCACTAGGCTACCTGCTGGTTACTGGTCCAACACTCTAACCACTAGGCTACCTGCTACCTGCTGGTTACTAGTCCAACGCTCTAACCACTAGGCTACCTGCTACCTGCTGGTTACTAGTCCAACGCTCTAACCTCTAGGCTACCTGCTACCTGCTGGTTACTAGTCCAACACTCTAACCACTAGGCTGCCTGCTGGTTACAAGTCCAACGCTCTAACCACTAGGCTACCTGCTGGTTACTAGTCCAACGCTCTAACCACTAGACTACCTGCTGGTTACTAGTCCAACGCTCTAACCACTAGACTACCTGCTGGTTACTAGTCCAACACTAACCACTAGGCTACCTGCTGGTTACTAGTCCAACACTCTAACCACTAGGCTACCTGCTGGTTACTAGTCCAACACTCTAACCACTAGGCTGCCTGATGGTTACTGGTCCAACACTCTAACCACTAGGCTACCTGCTACCTGCTGGTTACTAGTCCAACGCTCTAAACACTAGGCTACCTGCTACCTGCTGGTTACTGGCCCAACACTCTAACCACTAGGCTACCTGCCGGTTACTAGTCCAACACTCTAACCACTAGGCTGCCTGCTGGTTACTAGTCCAACACTCTAACCACTAGGCTGCCTGCTGGTTACTAGTCCAACACTCTAACCGCTAGGCTGCCTGCTGGTTACTGGCCCAACACTCTAACCACTAGGCTACCTGCTGGTTACTAGTCCAACACTCTAACCACTAGGCTGCCTGCTGGTTACTGGTCCAACACTCTAACCACTAGGCTACCTGCTACCTGCTGGTTACTAGTCCAACGCTCTAACCACTAGGCTACCTGCTACCTGCTGGTTACTAGTCCAACGCTCTAACCTCTAGGCTACCTGCTACCTGCTGGTTACTAGTCCAACACTCTAACCACTAGGCTGCCTGCTGGTTACAAGTCCAACGCTCTAACCACTAGGCTACCTGCTGGTTACTAGTCCAACGCTCTAACCACTAGACTACCTGCTGGTTACTAGTCCAACGCTCTAACCACTAGACTACCTGCTGGTTACTAGTCCAACACTAACCACTAGGCTACCTGCTGGTTACTAGTCCAACACTCTAACCACTAGGCTACCTGCTGGTTACTAGTCCAACACTCTAACCACTAGGCTGCCTGATGGTTACTGGTCCAACACTCTAACCACTAGGCTACCTGCTACCTGCTGGTTACTAGTCCAACGCTCTAAACACTAGGCTACCTGCTACCTGCTGGTTACTGGCCCAACACTCTAACCACTAGGCTACCTGCCGGTTACTAGTCCAACACTCTAACCACTAGGCTGCCTGCTGGTTACTGGTCCAACACTCTAACCACTAGGCTACCTGCTACCTGCTGGTTACTAGTCCAACGCTCTAAACACTAGGCTACCTGCTACCTGCTGGTTACTGGCCCAACACTCTAACCACTAGGCTACCTGCCGGTTACTAGTCCAACACTCTAACCACTAGGCTGCCTGCTGGTTACTGGCCCAACACTCTAACCACTAGGCTGCCTGCTGGTTACTGGCCCAACACTCTAACCACTAGGCTGCCTGCTGGTTACTAGTCCAACACTCTAACCACTAGGCTGCCTGCTGGTTACTAGTCCAACACTCTAACCACTAGGCTGCCTGCTGGTTACTAGTCCAACACTCTAACCACTAGGCTGCCTGCTGGTTACTGGCCCAACACTCTAACCACTAGGCTACTTGCTGGTTACTAGTCCAACACTCTAACCACTAGGCTGCCTGCTGGTTACTAGTCCAACACTCTAACCACTAGACTACCTGCTGGTTACTAGTCCAACACTCTAACCACTAGGCTGCCTGCTGGTTACTGGCCCAACACTCTAACCACTAGGCTGCCTGCCGTCCCTACACTCTAACCACTAGGCTACCTGCCGTCCCTACACTCTAACCACTAGGCTACCTGCCGTCCCTACACTCTAACCACTAGGCTACCTGCCGTCCCTACACTCTAACCACTAGGCTACCTGCCGTCCCTACACTCTAACCACTAGGCTACCTGCCGTCCCTACACACTAACCACTAGGCTACCTGCCGTCCCTACACTCTAACCACTAGGCTGCCTGCCGTCCCTACACTCTAACCACTAGGCTGCCTGCCGTCCCTACACTCTAACCACTAGGCTACCTGCCACCCCGTTTTTCTGCTCCCCAATAGGCCTGTGTTTTATATACGTAATCAGAACCATCTTGCAGATAAGATCACATTCACACTTCTCCAGACGTTGCTTTGCTCCACGGACGTTGTCACCGTAATACCAGGACGATGAATCATTCTAATTGCTCTGGTGTTGGAATTCCCTCCAAGCAGACCTCAAACTACAGGACCGGGTCGGCCGTGGCTTTTGACCCCTGGACGAGGTCAAAGGACAAATACATGAACAGGTTGTTGAGACATGTAGTTGTTTCTAGTTGTCACTAGTTTGCGTTGTCTTACGTAAGGAAGCATGTTGCTATACTTCACACCCACACACACATCCACTGTTTGTTTCCTGTTGTATTTGTGTGATTGTCTTCTGTCTGTCTTGTCCGTTTGTCTTACATTGTTTATTGTTTTGTTTTTTTTTAAATCCCAGCCCCCGTCCCCACAGTAGACCTTTTGCCTCTTGCCAGGCCGTCATCGTAAATAAGAATTTGTTTTTAATTGACTAGCCTGGTTAAATAAAGATTACATTAAAATAAATGTAACTGGGGGAGTAATGACTGTTTTGACCACACTGGGGCAGCATACATTCTAAAATGAATTCTGTCTGCGGCTTCCTGGTCAGGCCACCAGTCATCCTGTAGCCCACCTCGACAACAAGCCAGGGTTTAAATCCTGGGGGCTCCCAGGGTTGTTGGATATTCCCAGTACATATCAGGGGCGGAGCAACACTAACACTAACACTTTATATATATGTATATATATATATATAGAGAGAGAGAGAGAGAGAGAGAGAGAGAGAGAGAGAGAGAGAGAGAGAGAGAGAGAGAGAGAGAGAGAGAGAGAGAGAGAGAGAGAGAGAGAGAGAGAGAGAGAGAGAGAGAGAGAGAGAGAGAGAGAGAGAGAGAGAGAGAGAGAGAGAGAGAGAGAGAGAGAGAGAGAGAGATTCTAAATGCTGCACATACCTAAACACACCCCATTCAGAACCAAGGTGCTAGGTCCATCCTGAGGAGCTGCTCTCTGAGTTTTCCTGGACCTGACTGTGACATGAGAGTTGACCAGTGGCTTGGAGGTAGAGTTGACCAGTGGCTTAGAGGTAGAGTTGACCAGTGGCTTAGAGGTAGAGTTGACCAGTGGCTTGGAGGTAGAGTTGACCAGTGGCTTGGAGGTAGAATTAACAAGTAGCTTGGCAGTAGAGTTGACCAATGGCGTGTATTCATGCTTCCACCAACAACAAAAAATCTTTGTTTTTATCATTTTCCTTTCATTCGCAACAGGCTCAATGTATCTCACCGGAGAAAGCATCCGAGCGAGCGAGACAGCGCCCCTCTGTCTCTGTATGTGTAGGACATCTATCTGATGCTGTCTGGTCAAAAAGAGGATGACACTGTTGCCGCCCGTAGCGTTGAATGTGAGGGAAGCCAGCAAGCTTTTGGTCTCCCTTGATAAAAAAAATCAATAATTCAATGATAGCCAATTAGCATTGAGCTAAACTGAATGAGCTGATGTGAATGGTCCTGGCGCACAAAAAGAAAAGTGTAATGGGAAGCCAGTTTGAATTTGGCTTCACTCCTATCGCATTTAGAGAAATAGTCTGAAAATGTTGGAAACATTAACTTGCTTGACCACGCTGTAGGTCATGTAACTGTTTGTTACATGCAATATGCTTTCTGGACTTCACGGACAGATGTTGCTCTCCGGATTTCTGCTGAAACAAAGGTGTGGTTGAATTTATTCTGCCACTTTTTCTTCATATTGTCTCATGGTGTAAGGACAGATGCTGAGAGACGAGAAACAAGTACAGGGAGTGAACATTTAATGGATAATAGACAAGAAACGAACAAGGACAGCGTTCTGGACAGGGGAAAACATAACGACATCAATGCTGACACCGGGATGAGACACAGGAACAGACAGATATATGGAAGGCAATCAAAACGTGATGGAGTCCAGGTGAGTCCAATGAAGCGCTGATGCGCGCAACGAAAGTGACAGGTGTGCGTAATGATGAGCACAGTGCCGGGGAGCAGGCGTGACAGTACTATCCCCCCCCCTCTAGGGGCGCCACCCGGCGTACCAGTCAAAAGTTTGGACACACCAACTCATTCAAGTTATTATTATTATTATTTATTTTTTTACTATTTTCCCCATTGTAGAATAATATTGAAGATGAGGCAAAGGGTGGCAACTTTAAAGAATCTCAAATATATTTTGGATTTGTTTGAGAGAGAGAGGGGGGAGGAGGGGGGGAGAGGAGAGAGAGAGAGAGGGGGGGGAGAGAGAGAGAGAGAGAGAGGGGGGTGAGGAGAGAGAGAGACTCTTCTTCCCACCCACCTCCCTATAGGTAGACCATGAACTATATAGACTATGACTAGGCTACTTGACCATCTCCATTGGTCAGGTGTAGGTTGTACCAGACTCTAAAGCCATAAATAACCATTATCCCACAGACTCTGAAGCCACAAATAACCATTATCCCACAGCCTCTGAAGCCATAAATAACCATTATCCCACAGGCTCTGAAGCCATAAATAACCATTATCCCACAGGCTCTGAAGCCATAAATAACCATTATCCCACAGCCTCTGAAGCCATAAATAACCATTATCCCACAGGCTCTGAAGCCATAAATAACCATTATCCCACAGGCTCTGAAGCCATAAATAACCATTATCCCACAGGCTCTGAAGCCATAAATAACCATTATCCCACAGACTCTGACGCCATAAATAATCATTATCCCACAGCCTCTGAAGCCACAAATAACCATTATCCCACAGGCTCTGAAGCCATAAATAACCATTATCCCACAGCCTCTGAAGCCATAAATAACCATTATCCCACAGGCTCTGAAGCCATAAATAACCATTATCCCACAGGCTCTGACGCCATAAATAACCATTATCCCACAGGCTCTGAAGCCATAAATAACCATTATCCCACAGACTCTGACGCCATAAATAATCATTATCCCACAGGCTCTGAAGCCATAAATAACCATTATCGCACAGGCTCTGAAGCCATAAATAACCATTATCCCACAGGCTCTGAAGCCATAAATAACCATTATCCCACAGGCTCTGAAGCCATAAATAACCATTATCCCACAGGCTCTGAAGCCATAAATAACCATTATCCCACAGGCTCTGAAGCCATAAATAACCATTATCCCACAGGCTCTGAATCCACAAATAACCATTATCCCACAGACTAAAGCCATAAATAACCATTATCCCACAGACTGAATCCACAAATAACCATTATCCCACAGGCTCTGAAGCCATATATAACCATTATCCCACAGGCTCTGAAGCCATAAATAACCATTATCCCACAGACTGAATCCATAAATAACCATTATCCCATAGGCTCTGAAGCCATATATAACCATTATCCCACAGGCTCTGTGCAGAAATTACCTTTAAAAATTGGCCATGTTTAATCTAATAGAGATTCCCAAGTGGCACAGCGGTCTAAGGCACTGCATCTCAGTGCTAGAGGCATCACTACAGACCCTGGTTCGATTCCAGGCTGTATCATAACCGGCCGTGATTGGGAGTCCCATAGGACGGCGCGCAATTGGCCCAGCGTCGTACGTGTTAGGGTTTGGCCGGGGTATGCTGTCATTGTAAATAAGATTTTTTTCTTAATAACTGACTGTCCTAGTTAAATAAAGGTTAAATAAAGGTTAAATAAAATGTTTTAAATAAACAAACACCTTATTGCATACTTTGAAAATATATTAGGCTATGTAAGCTAAATATACAAACAATAAATATATTAAACAAATATCCTAAAGTATCATCTTTTCGAAAGTACTAATGTTACTGTCCCCACTACAACATAAATACATGTCATTTTGTCCTTGAAACATTGAAATGAAGCACTGTAGAAGTCCATTCATTCCTATGGGACTGTGTTTCTGAGGAGTGCCAATATGTCCGTCCAGTGGGTTTAAGGCCTCTCATTGGCCAACACATGGATTTCAGCGATCCATGGTTTATATACATCATTGGCTGCATCGCGCTGAGCTCACTTCCGTGTATTCTTTATTCGACGGGCGCATGCTTCCTTCTCCATTTTCATAAGTCAAGGCGCCGCGACAGGAGCGCTCATCCGCCGTCGTCAGTAGCCGTGCGGTATAGCAGCGAGAGCTCTACATGCGAAGAAGTGGACATTTACACACCTGCGTACATAACTGGACAAATTTTTCCTTCTGTTTATTTAATTTTTCTATCCACTCAAAGCTTGATTTTAATTGCACATTTTTGTATTACGAACTGATATAAACTCAAAATGGAGAATCAAGAAAGCAAGTATCTCCCCGAGCTTCTCGCTGAGAAGGACAGTATGGATGTGTCGTTTACGCACGCTATGAAACTTTTATCTACAGGTAAAATCACATTTTATTGTCAAATGTCCTGCCTCGAGCAAAAGTATTGATATTTTAGCCATTGTGATAAGATGTTTTTACATTTTATTTTTTTAAATCTGGCGTTTTGAAAACGACGCACCGTGGCTAGACGGGACTGCTAACGGGGGTCTGCAAACAGTAGACCCTTTCTTTTCTTCGTCTGTGCTACGACCCGTCACCCCACTGCACTTACAGGGAGACACGGTCTAGACACGGTTTAACAACCCCGTTGAATGAAACCGTGAAATATAGCTTTGTGGATTTCCATGCGCACATGGTAACCTATCCGAAATCTCGCCCTATCGCATGCTCAAAGCTGCAACCGCTCTATTGTCACAGTGGTCTTTCTGTGCGCTCAAACCAGAGGGAGAGAGACAACGATAGGACGTTCTGGCGTCTTTGTGTGGCAGATAACTCCCTTATTGTGTGGTCGTTGCCCACAGCAAACAAACACAAAATACAATTTTTTCTGTCCCCTCGGCAGGTGGTCCAGAAACCCTTTGTATTTCCAATGTGGGTGATTGCACAGAGGGGGAAAACTATTCATAGTTGCATGTAGGTCGCTTTTAAAACGTTTTATAAATCACATATTACCAATTGTGGTTTATTTTGAGTAGCCTACTATTGAAGCAAAAGTTGTGGGTGTGGCGAGACAGGCACGTTTTGGTTTTGACTAGCAAACAACCGCACAAGGGCAGATTTATGGAAGTTTAACCATAAAGAGAAGAGAAAAATAAGCATTTGAAATGTATTTCTGGAATGTATTTTACATTTGCCAAATACATTTAAAAATGCATCAAAACATATGTTAATACTTGACGTACATCTGTAAATGTATTTGGAATACATGCGTTTGGTATGGGAATTATTATTTTATTTTTTATGACGGCGGGGTTCGAGGTCAGTTTGATACTGTGTGACGATAGCACTGTAAGAATTAAGCAGTTTGTCTGCCTAAACACGATTGTTGTAGTTATTCGGTCAGTTTCGAGATGCTACCATTTGTGGGTTTATTTTTGTTTTTTTGTGGGGGGGGGGGCTAGTTTCACGAACACATTTTAAGCCTAGTCCTGGACTAAATAGCACGCTCAGTGGGGATTCTCCAAGGAAATAACGGTTACTCTGTGTCCGGGAAACAGGCCCTTTCAGTGAAGTCAAATGTGTAAAATATTACAGCTGAGCTCTATTTTGAAAGGCTGTAAAAGAAGCACAGCAATGAGTGGTTTAACATTGCTGAAACGTGTGTAGCCTGATATTCCAGCTGGATCTGACACACTTTTACATGGGGAAATGTGTTTTTCCCTCGGTCCTTTCTACCCATGTGTTCCGCATTATAATACAGACCTCCTGGAATGGAAATCTAGTACAGTACCGTAACCTACCACTAGGTGGAGGTGGTTTATAGATTGTTTAGCCGTATGACCTTATCAAGACCCTCTGGTGGCTGTCAGTCAGTACCTTTTTGAGATCACATATTTAGGAATGATGTTTCATTGTTGCTAGAAAAGTGTCTGGGTTTATTGTCTCGTAACATACTGTGTACTCAAAACGTACTGTGTACTCAAAACGTACTGTGTACTCAAAACGTTTCAGGTGGGTTGCCACTAGGTCTCAGTGAGTCACAATGCAAAAAAAAAAAAAAGCTTCTGTATATCTCACCTGGCCTTTGTCCCTCATAGAGCTTTTGTCCAGTACTGCTAATAATTACCATTGTAAAACGTCTTCTCTTTATAGTGCTAGATATGGCTAGCCTGCTAGATATGGCTAGAGTGCCTTTAGGCTACTGTAGTGGGACAATGCAACTTGTCAGTGTGTCACTGGCTGGTCAAAGGAGAGTATAGAACAATACACATGCCTTTGAGTGGTACAGTGCCTGTGTGTCAGTGTGTGGCAGGTCAATGAAGTTTAGATTAGTAGAGAAGACACCGCCGCTAGAGAACCTCTGGCTCCCGGCTGTCAGTGTAGTCCAAATCAAATGTTATTTGTCACATACACATGGTTAGCAGATGTTAATGCGAGTGTAGCGAAATGCTTGTGCTTCTAGTTCCGACAATGCAGTAATAACCAACGAGTAATCTAACCTAACAATTCCACAACTACTACCTTATACACACAAGTGTAAAGGGATAAAGAATATGTACATAAAGATATATTAATGAGTGATGGTACAGAACGACATAGGCAAGATGCAGTAGATGGTATAGAGTACGGTATATACATATGAGATGAGTAATGTAGGGTATGTAAACATAAAGTGGCATAGTTTAAAGTGGCTAGTGATGCATGTATTATATAAAGATGGCAAGATGCAGTAGATGATATAGAGTACAGAATATACATATGAGATGAGTAATGTAGGGTATGTAAACATTTGCACGTGGCATACTGAGGCGCTGTCATGACTTAAGGCTCTTTTCACGTGTATGACTTCTAACGGTAAACTACATTGTTATAACATAGTAAGATTTCGTGTTTTGAATCGGTTGAATTCTCCCTTTGTAGAAATCGAGAGAATCCAGAAAGGTGAACCCAAGAAGGAAGGAGGAGACGCGTACCTGGACCTTTTCACCGTCAAGAATATCAAACTGAAGGAGCGCGTGCTCATACCTGTCAAACAGTATCCGAGGGTAAGCCTTCTACCTCTCTGCTCCTGTCCTTCATTCAGCAGCAGGGCTTGAATTACATGGGTGACTGGGGGGGGTCAAACAGTATCCGAGGGTAAGTCTTCTACCTCTCTACTCCTGTCCTTCATTCAGCAGCAGGGCTTGAATTACATGGGTGACTGGGGGGGGTCAAACAGTATCCGAGGGTAAGCCTTCTACCTCTACTCCTGTCCTTCATTCAGCGGCAGGGCTTGAATTACATGGGTGACTGGGGGGGGTCAAACAGTATCCGAGGTTAAGTCTTCTACCTCTCTACTCCTGTCCTTCATTCAGCAGCAGGGCTTGAATTACATGGGTGACTGGGGGGGTCAAACAGTATCCGAGGGTAAGTCTTCTACCTCTCTACTCCTGTCCTTCATTCAGCAGCAGGGCTTGAATTACATGGGTGACTGGGGGGGGTCAAACAGTATCCGAGGGTAAGCCTTCTACCTCTACTCCTGTCCTTCATTCAGCAGCAGGGCTTGAATTACATGGGTGACTGGGAGTATGCAAGCTCTCAGCCATGCTTTAGGCGACTCCAAATCAAACTTTATTTGTCACATGCGCCGAGTACAAGTGTAGACCTTACCGGGAAATGCTTACTTACAAGCTCTTAACCAACAGCTCTAAGGGCTTGTAATTAAGCGTTTCAGGGAGGCAACACATGTCACCGTAAAATGTTTCTCCCCGAGGGACAATGATCAGCGTTTTTAATAGATTTCCTCCACCCTCATTATTTAAAGTGGTACTAAACCTCTGTATTTACATGGTGATTACATGGCTGGCGGAAACTTTCGTGTAACCACAGCGTGTCCTCAACCCTTCGACCAGTCTGCGGCACAATTGTTTCCGTTATAGTCGCTTCATGTTAGTTCATGTCTAGTTCCTTACACTAGGGAAGGTCTTCCACATGTTGTATTGGATTAGTTGTGTCAACGTTGTTTCCATGTCATATTGGAAAAGGTCATATGAACCACTGCTGAAACACTGCTTTAAGCAACAGGTACAGAACACACAGCATCTTCAACACTCTAGAAGCCTTATTCACAGTGACTCATCCGTGACTCATCCGCTGGGACCCCCAAAAAACCCAGTTGTATCAACGTTATTTCCATGTCATTTCAACAAAAAACATTCAATGTGCCTGGCGTTTAATCAATTTGGAAAACCCATTCGATTTGAAGAAATTCCCTTCAAACTAAGGGAATTTCGTATTGTTTTCACCCAAATTTTAACTCTAAAATCCAATGACGTGAACTGTTTTGATTTCACATTTAATTCACGTTAGTTGACAACCAAATGTGTAAAAAAAAAAAAGTTCAAATACCGAGTGGGAAATCATATTGTTCGGCTATGATTCTTTTGTAGATGTCCTGTAATGTTTAAACGGGTTTCATTTGTTGGCTGACCTGGTCTTGTTTGTCCTGTCTCAAGTAACATACCAACACCTCCAGACTTTTGACGCCGTATGCTTCCCCCGCATGCTGTTACACAAGGAAGCGTGTTCTGTAGTCTGAACCTGTCTTGTTTGTCCTGTTTCAGTTCAACTTTGTGGGGAAGATTCTTGGCCCTCAGGGCAACACAATCAAACGGCTTCAGGAAGAGACTGGGGCCAAGATCTCTGTACTGGGCAAAGGCTCCATGAGGGACAAAGCCAAGGTGAGAGAGAGCTGACATGTATACCTCACACACCTGCTATCCACCTGTATACCTCACACACCTGCTATCCACCTGTATACCTCACACACCTGCTATCCACCTGTTACGCACACACACCTGCTATCCACCTGTTACACACACACACCTGCTATCCACCTGTTACACACACACCTGCTATCCACCTGTATACCTCACACACCTGCTATCCACCTGTTACGCACACACACCTGCTATCCACCTGTTACGCACACACACCTGCTATCCACCTGTTACACACACACCTGCTATCCACCTGTATACCTCACACACCTGCTATCCACCTGTTACGCACACACACCTGCTATCCACCTGTTACACACACACACCTGCTATCCACCTGTTACACACACACCTGCTATCCACCTGTATACCTCACACACCTGCTATCCACCTGTTACGCACACACACCTGCTATCCACCTGTTACGCACACACACCTGCTATCCACCTGTTACACACACACCTGCTATCCACCTGTATACCTCACACACCTGCTATCCACCTGTTACGCACACACACACACACCTGCTATCCACCTGTTACGCACACACACACACATTATCCACCTGTTACACACACACACATTATCCACCTGTTACGCACACACACACACACATTATCCACCTGTTACGCACACACACACACATTATCCACCTGTTACGCACACACACACATTATCCACCTGTTACGCACACACACACATTATCCACCTGTTACGCACACACACACATTATCCACCTGTTACGCACACACACACATTATCCACCTGTTACGCACACACACACATTATCCACCTGTTACGCACACACACACATTATCCACCTGTTACGCACACACACACATTATCCACCTGTTACGCACACACACACATTATCCACCTGTTACGCACACACACACATTATCCACCTGTTACGCACACACACACATTATCCACCTGTTACGCACACACACACATTATCCACCTGTTACGCACACACACACACACACACACATTATCCACCTGTTACGCACACACACACACATTATACACCTGTTACGCACACACACATTATACACTTGTTACGCACACACACACATTATACACCTGTTACGCAGGTTACGCAGGGAATCTGGCCACAGCTGTCCTACGGCGGAGGGAGAGAGGGAGGGAAATCTGGCCACAGCTGTCCTACGGCAGAGGGAGAGAGGGAGGGAAATCTGGCCACAGCTGTCCTACGGCAGAGGGAGAGAGGGAGGGAAATCTGGCCACAGCTGTCCTACGGCAGAGGGAGAGAGGGAGGGGAATTTGGCCACAGCTGTCCTACGGCAGAGGGAGAGAGGGAGGGGAATCTGGCCACAGCTGTCCTACGGCAGAGGGAGAGAGGGAGGGGAATCTGGCCACAGCTGTCCTACGGCAGAGGGAGAGAGGGAGGGAAATCTGGCCACAGCTGTCCTACGGCAGAGGGAGAGAGGGAGGGGAATCTGGCCACAGCTGTCCTACGGCAGAGGGAGAGAGGGAGGGAAATCTGGCCACAGCTGTCCTACGGCAGAGGGAGAGAGGGAGGGGAATCTGGCCACAGCTGTCCTACAGCAGAGGGAGGGAAATCTGGCCACAGCTGTCCTACAGCAGAGGGAGAGAGGGAGGGGAATCTGGCCACAGCTGTCCTACAGCAGAGGGAGAGAGGGAGGGAAATCTGGCCACAGCTGTCCTACAGCAGAGGGAGAGAGGGAGGGGAATCTGGCCACAGCTGTCCTACAGCAGAGGGAGGGAAATCTGGCCACAGCTGTCCTACAGCAGAGGGAGTGAGGGAGGGAGGGGAATCTGGCCACAGCTGTCCTGCAGCAGAGAGAGAGAGGGAGGGGAATTTGGCTACAGCTGTCCTACAGCAGAGGGAGAGAGGGAGGGGAATCTGGCCACAGCTGTCCTACAGCAGAGGGAGAGAGGGAGGGAAATCTGGCCACAGCTGTCCTACAGCAGAGGGAGAGAGGGAGGGGAATCTGGCCACAGCTGTCCTACAGCAGAGGGAGAGAGGGAGGGAGGGGAATCTGGCCACAGCTGTCCTACAGCAGAGAGAGAGAGGGAGGGGAATTTGGCTACAGCTGTCCTACAGCAGAGGGAGAGAGGGAGGGAAATCTGGCCACAGCTGTCCTACAGCAGAGGGAGAGAGGGAGGGAAATCTGGCCACAGCTGTCCTACAGCAGAGGGAGAGAGGGAGGGGAATCTGGCCACAGCTGTCCTACAGCAGAGGGAGGGGAATCTGGCCACAGCTGTCCTACGGCAGAGGGAGAGAGGGAGGGAAATCTGGCCACAGCTGTCCTACAGCAGAGGGAGAGAGGGAGGGAAATCTGGCCACAGCTGTCCTACAGCAGAGGGAGAGAGGGAGGGGAATCTGGCCACAGCTGTCCTACGGCAGAGGGAGAGAGGGAGGGAAATCTGGCCACAGCTGTCCTACAGCAGAGGGAGAGAGGGAGGGGAATCTGGCCACAGCTGTCCTACGGCAGAGGGAGGGAAATCTGGCCACAGCTGTCCTACAGCAGAGGGAGAGAGGGAGGGGAATCTGGCCACAGCTGTCCTACAGCAGAGGGAGGGAAATCTGGCCACAGCTGTCCTACAGCAGAGGGAGAGAGGGAGGGGAATCTGGCCACAGCTGTCCTACGGCAGAGGGAGAGAGGGAGGGGAATCTGGCCACAGCTGTCCTACAGCAGAGGGAGAGAGGGAGGGGAATCTGGCCACAGCTGTCCTACAGCAGAGGGAGAGAGGGAGGGGAATCTGGCCACAGCTGTCCTACGGCAGAGGGAGGGGAATCTGGCTACAGCTGTCCTACAGCAGAGGGAGAGAGGGAGGGGAATCTGGCCACAGCTGTCCTACGGCAGAGGGAGAGAGGGAGGGGAATCTGGCCAGAGCTGTCCTACGGCAGAGGGAGAGAGAGAGGGGAATCTGGCCACAGCTGTCCTACGGCAGAGGGAGAGAGGGAGGGAGGGGAATCTGGCCACAGCTGTCCTACAGCGGAGGGAGAGAGGGAGGGGAATCTGGCTACAGCTGTCCTACAGCAGAGGGAGAGAGGGAGGGGAATCTGGCCACAGCTGTCCTACGGCAGAGGGAGAGAGGGAGGGGAATCTGGCCAGAGCTGTCCTACGGCAGAGGGAGAGAGAGAGGGGAATCTGGCCACAGCTGTCCTACGGCAGAGGGAGAGAGGGAGGGAGGGGAATCTGGCCACAGCTGTCCTACAGCGGAGGGAGAGAGGGAGGGGAATCTGGCCACAGCTGTCCTACGGCAGAGGGAGAGAGGGAGGGAGGGGAATCTGGCCACAGCTGTCCTACAGCGGAGGGAGAGAGAGAGGGAGGGGAATCTGGCCACAGCTGTCCTACGGCAGAGGGAGGGGAATCTGGCCACAGCTGTCCTACAGCAGAGGGAGAGAGGGAGGGGAATCTGGCCACAGCTGTCCTACGGCAGAGAGAGAGAGGGAGGGGAATCTGGCCACAGCTGTCCTACGGCAGAGGGAGAGAGAGAGGGGAATCTGGCCACAGCTGTCCTACAGCAGAGAGAGAGAGGGAGGGAATCTGGCCACAGCTGTATGAAGGGATGGTTAGTTGCACCTGCCTAGCCCTGAAAGTGAGGTTAGATTTATCTCACCTGGTTAACACCTTTTTGGGGGTTTTGAACTGTCCATGGTCACCTGATAAAGGCCATGTTGTCTAAAAGACTGTGTGATAGGTTACATAGACCCAGACCGCGGTGGCTTCCTCAATAAGCTCTCCAACTGTCCTGTGTTGTGTTTCAGGAGGAGGGTCTGAGGAAAGGGGCTGAGGCCAAGTACGCACACCTGTCCATGGAGCTGCATGTCTTCATCGAGGTGTTTGCCCCCGTGCCCGAGGCTTACCTACGCATGGCACACGCCATGGAGGAAGTCAAGAAGTTCCTGTTTCCTGTGAGTGGATTAGACTCTTAGATGTGGCGGTTCTGTGTTGTCACCTTTCGTTTCCTTGTCCGACCCTGCAGTACACTCTTACAAATAAAGCTGCAAGTTGAAACCAAATAAGGTTGGAATAGGAAACCATTTTTTAGGCTCTCCGAAGAACCATAAATGGGATGGTTCTTTTGAAGAACCATAAAATAAATGTTTCTGCCATCCGGAATTGAATAGCCCTGCTGTAGTGTTTTAGTCTTATTTGCATATTTCCCAGTGTGCCTTTGGAGTGAATTTTAAAGGTACCAGCTGTGACTGGGTTTGCTAGTGGCACGTGTTTGTAGCATTCATTCATTTTCAGTCCTGGTGCTTCACCAAGTGAAATCCTAAGTGAATATGTTATCATTAAACTGACATTTCTTTAAGACGTTACAGTACATCTCATGAGGCCCTCCTTTTGAGGTTGTAGTTTTACCCTAATACAGTGGCATAAAACTGATAGTTTACAGGCCACATCAAACTACAAGTCCCATAATGCTGGCTTTCAGTGCTCTGTGATTCCTATTGGAATCCGGCCAGACTGGGGATATTAAACATTTAGACTTTTCATTCACCCGCGTTCAGAATGACTGCCAGGATTAAGAAGACTAATGTATGAAACGACCTAAACCAAATCATCTGGAAAAATAATTTCAGAATGATTTAGAAAAATTTGTATTTATATTTGAGTAGCATAAGATGACTCTAGCAATCAATTTCCATGCAACAAACAATAAAACATATCTACCTGCAATAGATAATGCTGGGAAATATAATAATGATGGGTGTTTTTTGTTTGACCAGTGGTTACTGGGGCTGTTTTACACCACTGAGTGTTAATGTAAACTCTTAACAGGGTTAATGTAACTGAATCCACACTAGAAAAGTTACACAGAAAAATCAACAATATTTTATACTGACCATTGTGCTATGAAAGGGACACATCTGTATACTTCTGTAGAACTGTAGATTCCATTTCAAGAATGTATTATGGATCCACATTAGTTCCTGCCAAGGCAGCAGCTACTCTTCCTGGGGTTTATTATGGATCCACATTAGTTCCTGCCAAGGCAGCAGCTACTCTTCCTGGGGTTTATTATGGATCCCCATTAGTTCCTGCCAAGGCAGCAGCTACTCTTCCTGGGGTTTATTATGGATCCCCATTAGTTCCTGCCAAGGCAGCAGCTACTCTTCCTGGGGTTTATTATGGATCCCCATTAGTTCCTGCCAAGGCAGCAGCTACTCTTCCTGGGGTTTATTATGGATCCCCATTAGTTCCTGCCAAGGCATCATCTACTCTTCCTGGGGTTTATTATGGATCCACATTAGTTCCTGCCAAGGCATCATCTACTCTTCCTGGGGTTTATTATGGATCCCCATTAGTTCCTGCCAAGGCATCATCTACTCTTCCTGGGGTTTATTATGGATCCCCATTAGTTCCTGCCAAGGCATCATCTACTCTTCCTGGGGTTTATTATGGATCCACATTAGTTCCTGCCAAGGCAGCAGCTACTCTTCCTGGGGTTTATAATGGAATCACATTAGGTGCTGCCAAGGCATCATCTACTCTTCCTGGGGTTTATTATGGATCCCCATTAGTTCCTGCCAAGGCATCATCTACTCTTCCTGGGGTTTATTATGGATCCACATTAGTTCCTGCCAAGGCTTCATCTACTCTTCCTGGGGTTTATTATGGATCCCCATTAGTTCCTGCCAAGGCAGCAGCTACTCTTCCTGGGGTTTATTATGGATCCCCATTAGTTCCTGTCAAGGCAGTGGCTACTCTTCCTGGGGTTTATTATGGATCCCCATTAGGTCCTGCCAAGACAGCAGCTACTCTTCCTGGGGTTTATTATGGGTCCCCATTAGTTCCTGCCAAGGCATCATCTACTCTTCCTGGGGTTTATTATGGATCCACATTAGGTGCTGCCAAGGCAGCAGCTACTCTTCCTGGGGTTTATTATGGATCCCCATTAGTTCCTGCCAAGGCAGCAGCTACTCTTCCTGGGGTTTATTATGGATCCCCATTAGGTCCTGCCAAGACAGCAGCTACTCTTCCTGGGGTTTATTATGGATCCACATTAGGTCCTGCCAAGACAGCAGCTACTCTTCCTGGGGTTTATTATGGATCCCCATTAGTTCCTGCCAAGGCATCATCTACTCTTCCTGGGGTTTATTATGGATCCCCATTAGTTCCTGCCAAGGCAGCAGCTACTCTTCCTGGGGTTTATTATGGATCCCCATTAGTTCCTGCCAAGGCAGCAGCTACTCTTCCTGGGGTTTATTATGGATCCCCATTAGTTCCTGCCAAGGCAGCAGCTACTCTTCCTGGGGTTTATTATGGATCCCCATTAGTTCCTGCCAAGGCAGCAGCTACTCTTCCTGGGGTTTATTATGGATCCCCATTAGTTCCTGCCAAGGCATCATCTACTCTTCCTGGGGTTTATTATGGATCCACATTAGTTCCTGCCAAGGCATCATCTACTCTTCCTGGGGTTTATTATGGATCCCCATTAGTTCCTGCCAAGGCATCATCTACTCTTCCTGGGGTTTATTATGGATCCCCATTAGTTCCTGCCAAGGCATCATCTACTCTTCCTGGGGTTTATTATGGATCCACATTAGTTCCTGCCAAGGCAGCAGCTACTCTTCCTGGGGTTTATAATGGAATCACATTAGGTGCTGCCAAGGCATCATCTACTCTTCCTGGGGTTTATTATGGATCCCCATTAGTTCCTGTCAAGGCATCATCTACTCTTCCTGGGGTTTATTATGGATCCACATTAGTTCCTGCCAAGGCTTCATCTACTCTTCCTGGGGTTTATTATGGATCCCCATTAGTTCCTGCCAAGGCAGCAGCTACTCTTCCTGGGGTTTATTATGGATCCCCATTAGTTCCTGTCAAGGCAGTGGCTACTCTTCCTGGGGTTTATTATGGATCCCCATTAGGTCCTGCCAAGACAGCAGCTACTCTTCCTGGGGTTTATTATGGGTCCCCATTAGTTCCTGCCAAGGCATCATCTACTCTTCCTGGGGTTTATTATGGATCCACATTAGGTGCTGCCAAGGCAGCAGCTACTCTTCCTGGGGTTTATTATGGATCCCCATTAGTTCCTGCCAAGGCAGCAGCTACTCTTCCTGGGGTTTATTATGGATCCCCATTAGGTCCTGCCAAGACAGCAGCTACTCTTCCTGGGGTTTATTATGGATCCACATTAGGTCCTGCCAAGACAGCAGCTACTCTTCCTGGGGTTTATTATGGATCCCCATTAGTTCCTGCCAAGGCATCATCTACTCTTCCTGGGGTTTATTATGGATCCCCATTAGTTCCTGCCAAGGCAGCAGCTACTCTTCCTGGGGTTTATTATGGATCCCCATTAGTTCCTGCCAAGGCAGCAGCTACTCTTCCTGGGGTTTATTATGGATCCCCATTAGTTCCTGCCAAGGCAGCAGCTACTCTTCCTGGGGTTTATTATGGATCCCCATTAGTTCCTGCCAAGGCAGCAGCTACTCTTCCTGGGGTTTATTATGGATCCCCATTAGTTCCTGCCAAGGCAGCAGCTACTCTTCCTGGGGTTTATTATGGATCCCCATTAGTTCCTGCCAAGGCAGCAGCTACTCTTCCTGGGGTTTATTATGGATCCCCATTAGTTCCTGCCAAGGCATCATCTACTCTTCCTGGGGTTTATTATGGATCCACATTAGTTCCTGCCAAGGCATCATCTACTCTTCCTGGGGTTTATTATGGATCCCCATTAGTTCCTGCCAAGGCAGCAGCTACTCTTCCTGGGGTTTATTATGGATCCCCATTAGTTCCTGTCAAGGCAGTGGCTACTCTTCCTGGGGTTTATTATGGATCCCCATTAGTTCCTGCCAAGGCAGCAGCTACTCTTCCTGGGGTTTATTATGGATCCCCATTAGTTCCTGCCAAGGCAGCAGCTACTCTTCCTGGGGTTTATTATGGATCCCCATTAGTTCCTGCCAAGGCAGCAGCTACTCTTCCTGGGGTCCGGTAATATTAAGGCAATTAAAAAATATATATATATGTTTTTTAACATTACATTCATAACAGATTTCCCAACACACTAAGTATAAATGAGGACCCACTGTATACAGTATTTCCATAGACTGTTGTGGTGGGTTACCTACAGTACTATATAATCGGCAGGACTTGTTTGGTTATTGCTAGTCTAGCTATGAAGAAACTTAATTTCCCTGGAAAGACTATGCATGAATCATGAAGGTTAGACGGGTTTGTTTGGTTCGTATGTGTCAATGTAAATCAGTGATTTAGTTATTGTGATCAGAAGTTATTGTGTATTACAGCTATTTTCCCTCTGAAAATAATTCTAGGTTAGCGAGCTTCATTTGTCTGGGTTGATTTTTCCTAAACTGGGGAATGTGTTTTGATATGGCTGTTACTCTGCAAAGGCAGTCTGTTCTTCTCCTTGGCCCCCCCCAAATAATCTTTCCATGTTAGTTGGCATAGGTAGGAACGGTTTAATGTTTAGCGGCATATTAGCGGTCTATCTTGTTAAACGAAGGCGACGCCGTGTTGCACTTGCTGATGGATTAATGATGGAATCAGACAAAAGGTTGTTTTCAGCGAGTTGTCACTCTAGAGATGAATAGAGCGCAGCCTGCCTGCATATTATAGTATCACACCTACGTCCCAAATGGCTCCCTATATAGTGCACTACTTTTGACCAGAGCCCTATGGAACCCTATTCCCTATATAGTGCACTACTTTAGACCAGAACCCTATGGACCCTATTCCCTATATAGTGCACTATTTTTGACCAGAGCCCTATGGAACCCTATTCCCTATATAGTGCACTACTTTTGACCCGAGCTCTATGGGGAATAGGGTGCCATTTGGGACAGAACACTGAATATTTCCTTTTGGCTGTCGGGATCACCAGAGGAGAGTCAGGTTCTCAAATAGAACCCTATTAAATAGTGCACTGTGCACTGTTCCCCTGCATGGGAACAGATTTATGAAAAGCATTGATCGGGGTCAGGGTTTAACATCCAGGCTGTATCACATCCGGCTGTGATTGAGAGTCCCATAGGGTGGCGTACAATTGGCCCAGTGTTGTCCGGGTTTGTCCCCAGTAGGCCATCAGTGTAAAATAAGAATTTGTTCTTAACTGACTTGCCTAGTTTACTTAAAGAAAAAATAAAATAAAAAAATGTACCCCCAAAAAGGACTGGAGAAAGACTGTTTGATGCTGGTTGTCAATGGTTGTCTACTGCAGGAGTCTGTCATTATGTATCGGTCGGGTCCAACCTCTCCACTAAACTGAGGAAGATTTACCATTAGGGTACATGCACTAGGTATTTTACCTGCTTGCATACGTAGAGACGAGGGAGACACGCGCACACACCCACACAAGGGTTTAAGGGCTTTTTGAGACCGGCTCTCATTGCCTTGCTTTTATAGTCATTAGTGGCTTAGTGGCTCAGGATACTGAACACAGGGCCGTGGGGTGAGACAGGGATGCAGCTTGAGCCCCACCCTCTTCTATCTATCGATATATATTAGAACCAAAATATAAGTGCAACATGTAAAGTGTTGGTCCCATGTTTCATGAGCTGAAATAAAAGATCCCAGAAATGTTCCCTACACACACAAATTATTATAGTATTTCTCTCATTTTCTGCACGCATTTGTTTACATCCCTGTTAGTGAGCATTTTATCCTTTGTCAAGATAATCCGTCCACCTGACAGGTGTGGCATATCAAGGTGTATCTAGAAGTTGATTTTAACAACATGATCATTACACGGGTGCACCTTGTCATGCAACACAATGTCACAGATGTCTCAAGTTTTCAGGGAGTTGGCATGGTAACTGTTGCCAGCTCTGGTCACTGATGTACAGTTGAAGTCGGAAATGTACATACACTTAGGTTGGAGTCATTTAAAACTCGTTTTTCAACCACTCCACAAATTTCTTGTTAAACTATAGTTTTGGCAAGTCGGTTAGGATATCTACTTTGTGCATGACAAGTAATTTTTACAACAATTGTTTAGACAGATAATTTCACATATAATACACTAAGTTGACTGTGCCTTTCAACAGCTTGGAAAATTCTAGAAAATTATGTCATGGCTTTAGAAGCTTCTGATAGGCTAATTGACATCATTTGAGTCAATTGGAGGTAAACCTGTTGATGTATTTCAAGGCCTACCTTCAAACTCGGTGCCTCTTTGCTTGACATCATGGGAAAATCAAAAGAAATCAGACAAGACCTCAGAAAAAAAATTGTAGACCTCCACAAGTCTGGTTCATCCTTGGGAACAATTTCCAAACGCCTGAAGGTTCCACGTTCATCTGTACAAACAATAGTACGCAAGTATAAACACCATGGGACCACGCAGCCGTCATACCGCTCAGGAAGGAGACGCGTTCTGTCTCCTAGAGATGAATGTACGTTGGTGCAAAAAGTGCAAATCAATCCCAGAACAACAGCAAAGGACCTTGTGAAGATGCTAGAGGAAACAGGTACAAAAGTATCTATTTCCACAGTAAAACGAGTCCTATATCGACAACCTGAAAGGCCGCTCAGCAAGGAAGAAGCCACTGCTCCAAAACCGCTATAAAAAGCCAGACTATGGTTTGCAACTGCACATGGGGACAAAGATCGTACTTTTTGGAATAGTGTCCTCTGATTCGATGAAACAAAAATAAAACTGTTTGGCCATAATGACCATCGTTATGTTTGGACGAAAAACGGAGAGGCTTGCAAGCCGAAGGACACCATCCCAACCATGAAGCACGGGGGTGGCAGCATCATGTTGTGGGGGTGCTTTGCTGCAGGAGGGGCTGGTGCACTTCACAAAATAGATGGCATCATGAGGCAGGACAATTATGTGGATATATTCAAGCAACATCTCAAGTCATCAGTCAGGAAGTTAAAGCTTGGTCGCAAATGGATCTTTCAAATGGACAATGACCCCAAGCATACTTCCAATGATGTGGCAAAATGGCTTAAGGACAGCTAAGTCAAGGTATTGGAGTGGCCATCACAAAGCCCTGACCTCAATCCTATAGAAAACTTGTGGGCAGAACTGAAAAAGCGTGTGCGAGCAAGGAGGCCTACAAACCTGACTCAGTTACACCAGCTCTGTCAGGAGGAATGGGCAAAAATTCACCCAACTTATTGTGAGAAGCTTGTGGAAGGCTACCCGAAACGTTTGACCCAAGTTAAACAATTGAAAGGCAATGCTTCCAAATACTAATTGACTGTGATGAAAGAAATAAAAGCTGAAATAAATCATTCTCTACTATTATTCTGACATTTCACATTCTTACAATAAAGTGGTTATCCTTACTGACCTAAGACAGGGAATTTTTACTAGGATTAAATGTCAGGAATTGTGAAACTAAGTTTTTAAATGTATTTGCTGAGGTGTATGTTAATTTCTGTACCATAAGCCAAACATAATTTTAGAGAAGTTGGCGGTACATCCAACCGGCCTCGCAACCGCAGACCACGTGTAACCACGCCAGCCCAGGACCTCCACATCCTGCTTCTTCGCCTGTGCGATCGTCTGGGTTCAGCATCCAAGACGGCTGATGAAACTGATGCGTATTTCTATCTGTAATAAAGACCTTTTGTGGGGAAGCACTCATTCTGATTGGGTGGGCCTATGCCCTCCCAGGCCCACCCATGGCTGTGCCCCTACCCAGTTATGTGAAATCCATAGATTAGGGCCTAATGCAGTTATTTCCTTATGAACTAACTCAGTAAAATTTGACCGTGTTGCATTTTAGATTTGTTCAGTATAATTACCTTTTCCCTCCTTCCCTATCCTCCCATCTTTACTACCAACCCTCATCCATTTTGTCTGTCCTCTCTGTCTCTCTTTCTCTCAGGACATGATGGATGACATCTGTCAGGAACAGTTCATGGAGATGGGTTATCTGAACGGGGGCCAAGAGCACGGGCCAGGGGCCCCACGAGGCAGAGGAGGACCACCGGGCCCTAGGGGCCGAGGAGGGCCTCCGGGACAACCAGGGGCACCCAGGTAAACAGACTCAGGATGAAATGAATCAAGGTGGCTGATGTGAAGTTATTGTCTGGTCTATCTACAGTATGTTTGTTCAAATAACACTTCACCCTCTGTCTCATTCCTCTTTTCTGTCTGCATTATCTTCTCTACTCTCTCGTTTGCTCGCTCTGTCTCTCTTCCGCCGTCTTTCCAGGGGTAGGGGTATGCCCCAACGTGGAGGTACACCCAGGGGAGGTCCCGCCAGAGGCGGTGTAGCGAGGGGGGCACCAGCAGGAAGAGGAGGACCTCCAGCAACCCCTGCCAGAGGGGCAACAGCGCCCCGAGCCAGACTCGCTGCCCCTGGTGGGCCTCTGAGAATGCCCCTTCCACCCCCCCACCAACACGCACCAGCACCGGAACAATATGAGGAATATGTAAGTCGAAATAACTTTATTATTCCATGACGTTTTAGGATCTTAAACATCTCTAATATATGTTTAATATTATCCAGCTAATTCGAGTTTTTATGTTATAATGATCAAGTTACATTGTAACAATGCCCATGCTTGAATTCAGAGAACACGTAGGGTTAAACCGTCATCGTGTAACGCTTTGAAGCCTGTAATTAACTATTTAAAAGTCCAATCTGGTTATTTATTTAGCCTTTAATTTATCCCGGTTCGTTCTCTATTTCACCAGGGGAGATCAGATCTAGGTCAAGACAGCAGTAGTAGCTGGAGCCGACTAGTAATGTGTTATTGTAGAGAGCAACAGCGTTGCTAGGTCTACCTTTTCATAAGACATTTGTACAATGGCAATTATAATGACGTTTTTAAGAACTACCCCTGTTTATAATTGTATTCACCTTTTATTTTATGGGTTAAGGGTTGGTAACGGTGGCTCGTGGTAACGGCGGCTCGTGGTCCCTCCTGGGTTAAGGGTTGGTAACGGCGGCTCGTTGTCCCTCCTGGGTTAAGGGTTGGTAACGGCGGCTCGTGGTCCCTCCTGGGTTAAGGGTTGGTAACGGCGGCTCGTTGTCCCTCCTGGGTTAAGGGTTGGTAACGGCGGCTCGTGGTAACGGCTGCTCGTTGTCCCTCCTGGGTTAAGGGTTGGTAACGGCGGCTCGTGGTAACGGCTGCTCGTGGTCCCTCCTGGGTTAAGGGTTGGTAACGGCTGCTCGTTGTCCCTCCTGGGTTAAGGGTTGGTAACGGCGGCTCGTGGTCCCTCCTGGGTTAAGGGTTGGTAACGGCTGCTCGTGGTACACAGCATTGCAGCTCCTTAGTTAATGAAAGTTCTTCCTTTTTTTGCCAACTTATTTACCGTCTAGATCTCAAACATCAACTGGTGAATGAAATTCACTTCACAGGCCGAGGAGGACCTCTAACATGTTTATTTTGTTCTCTCTCTCTGCTCCTCCTTCTGACCCCCACCCTATTCTCCTCTCTCTCTCTCACTCTCTCCCCTTCTCACTAGGCCTATGATGAGAGCTACACTGAGCCAGCGTACGAGGCATACGACTGTTACTACAGTCAGCCACAGGCGTGAGTCACCCATCTCTCCATCTATTGGCAACAAACTACACACACACACACACACCACGCATTGGCTGTCACATCCTTGCTCTTCACGGTTACACATACCCTACTTACTAACTGGATTATCGAGTTATGGAGAATGTTGGGACTGAAATAGTTCTGAATTCATAAGGATAAACTTTCCCTGTGGTAGGATTGTTTTGAGTCTGTGTGTGTTTTAAGTTGGTTAGTTCAGCTAACCTTCGCTATGTTTGAAATCGGATGACATCAGTTATTAAAGATATTATTTGATATTTTTTTTTTATTCGTTTTATTCTATCTTATCTATTAAGTGAGAGCATATTTTATTAATGTAATGTATATTGAACATGACTGCTGGTTAGCTTGGTTTGCTGGCTGGGTAGGTTTTTCTGGTTAGCTTGGTTTGCTGGCATGCAGCAATTTCAACAATTTTACTGAGTTACAGTCCATATAAGGAAATCAGTCAACTTACATTCATTAGGCCCTAATCTATGGATGGGTTGACCTGGGAGGGCATAGGCCCATCCACTTGTGAGCCAGGCCCACCCACGTTTTTCCCCACAAAAGGGCTTTATTACAGACAGAAATACTCCTTAGTTTCATCAGCTGTCCGGGTGGCTGGTCTCAGACGATCCCGCAGGTGAAGAAGCCAGATGTGGAGGTCCTGGCCTGGCGTGGTTACACGTAGTCTGCGGTTGTAAGGCCAGTTGGATGTACTGCCAAATTCTATAAATTATAAATTCTATACGATGTTGGAGGCGGGCTTATGGTAGAGAAATGAACATTCAATTATATGGCAACAGCTCTGCTGGACATTCCTGCAGTCAGCGTGCCAATTGCACGCTCCCTCAAAACATGAACGATCTGTGGCATTGTGGTGTGTGACAAGTGCACATTTTAGTGGCCTTTTATTGTCCCAAGGACAAGGTGCACCTGTGTAATGATCATGCTATTTATCCAGCTTCTTGATATGCCACACCTGTCAGGTGGATGGATTATCTTGGCAAAGGAGAAATGCTCACTAAAATGGATATGAACAAATTTGTGCACAACATTTGAGAGAAATAAGCTTTTTGTGAGGTTGGAACATTTCGTTTCAGCTCATGAATCATAGGACCAACACTACAAGTTGCGTTCATATTTTTGTTCAGTATATATTTGTCATTTATTTAATCCAGAGCGATTTACATTTTCATACTTATTTTCGTACTTTGTTAGCTTGTTCTAATTTGAAATGTTCTTTCTCCTCTGTTCTTCTCTTAGAGAGCCAGAGTACTATGACTACGGACACGGAGAAACACAGGAAGCATATGAACCCTACGGTAAGACATCAATACTCCACTCTCAAGCCAAACCTCTCGTCCTCACCCTGCATGGACTGGGATATCCTTAATTCTGTCTTGATTATTGGTTCTGTAATTGGTAAATTTACATGAATAATGCTGATGGCAACATGTCTTCAATACGTCCTCGTTGAAATGCTTGGGAAACAGAATTCCCGAGTTTCAAACGGGAAATTTAGTGTTTTGTTGGAGTTTTCTACTTGTCATCCGAGCTCATTTTGTAATGACATTTTATGTTTGTCTGTTCTGTCCGTCTCTGTCGTGTGTGTTCATCCCTCTAGCCCAGGACAACTGGAATGGGACCCAGAGAGCGGCACCGGGGGGAAAGGCCCTCCCTGCCAGAGCGGCTAAGGGCCCTTACCGAGAACACCCCTATAGACAATACTGAACTCACCATGCCAACGCCTAGCGACCAACGCTACCACTGTTAACGCGTTGCCCCGACAACCAACCACCAACCTGTCTACCACGGCAGCTCTTGCTCTAAGCAACCCTCGACAAAAGTAATTGTCCATTTTTTTGTTTTTGGAATTTTTTACTAAACTGGACTTTTATGAACTGAAAATCAGGATCATAACTGATCGAACCTGGTTTGATATTTAATTCAGACCTTAAAGTGTTTTTTTGGGGGGGAGAGCTTTGAAGTTTCAGTTGATTTCTGTTTTTCTCTCTGACCCTGTCTCCCTCTTGGCTTTTCTTTGTACTGTTGACCGTTATTTTATTTTTAATGTTTGGATTTAAACTCACATCTAGTGGAGTCTGACTACTTATCCACTTGTTGTCGTCTTTAAAGGGACATTTCAAAAATCGTTCTGCTTCATATTCATTATTTCCAGTTCAACATCAACATATGTGAACATGGTGCGTTTCTACGTTTTGTAGTTTAAAAAAACTACAACTGTTTCCGATGACGACACCGGTGTGATTGGAAGCAATTATCTTCTTATAAACGCATCGTTTTCACAAGTATTGATGTTGGTTTTGGTGATGGTGAATATAAAGTAGAACCATTCATTATTTTGTTTAAAACTATACTTTGAGGGACAGTTGCAGATTCCTATTTAGGCTACATTTCAAAAATCTTTTTAATTTTTTTTTTTTTTTTTTTTTAAATATAGTAATGTAAAATAAACTTCAAACACTGTTTCAATTATGTAATATAGACCAAACAAAAACGGCAAGTCGAAAGGAAACAGTAAAAACAAACAAATGTTAATGGAATTTGATTTAGTATTCCCATTTGTTTTAAATAGTCTTTAATTAAAAGTTGTCAATGTAGACTTAGGCAGCAGCGATTTTTTTTTTTTTTTAAATATAATGACATTTTCTCATTGTACATTTAGAGTTTTGAAATATAGCCCTGATATCCCCTGTTGAGATGGACTGTCCTCACATACTTCATTGTTTAAAAAAAAATTAAAGTTGGTTCAACAGTAAGTTCATTTTTATTATGTCTCTATAGCCGATGTCTTTTTTTATAAGTAGAATATGGCCTTAGATTGGCCTCATGTCATGATAAATGACATCACGTGTCGGTACAGGATCTTATTGGTTGAATCTGATTCTATAAACTGCATGTAAAAACGATGCAATGAAGGATTGAGACAAAAATCTCTACATGAAGGGATCCTGCAGCTTTTCAATCTGATCTCTTGTACATACTTTAAATCGTCCAAAGTGCACATCCACTATTCTGCCACTGGTATATGTACCCTCCACATTAAAATGCATTATGCTCTATGTGTAAGGCTTGACCTAAATAGGTAACTACTAAATCTGTTCCAAAAGATGTTTTTCAGCAATTTGTCAATAAAGACTAGTTTGTTTTTCTATGAAACTTCCGTAACTTGGTTTATTTATTTTCCTGTTCTAGTCAAATTTGAAATGTCATTTTTAAATAGCATTTAACAGCCTGATAGTTAGAGGTGTTTTTCTTGTTATTTCTCTTCAAAAACACATTTAAAATTTTTAAATGAATTGTATTGTAGTCTGAGGACGTTAAACGTATACTAAATGATGTCTTGATTGATTTTTTTTTTTGATTTTTTTAAACAGCACGACTTATTCTTTCTCTCTTTCTATACTTTTAAAAAGGAACCAGAGGTAAAACCTGTTAAATAACCTGGATAGCTTCCTAATGTGTTTTAAAGCTCTAAAGCATTGAGTGCCTGGGTATGTATAAAGACTTTTTCAATCTATCTTACCTGTGGTCGTAGAACAACTTTAATGAGAAATGCATTGCTAGACTCTTGTTCGTAAAATTTAACTGAACTCCCAACCATTTTAAGTCTTAGGTTTCAGGGTTTGACCTCGACGTTCGTGTCATGTGTAGTGGCCGACGCGGTGGCTACTGTAGTAGAGAGTAATGGCAGTGCAAAGGAGACGATGGTTTTAACCGTAATCACTCCACTATAAAGGTAACCCTAAATGAGTAAGTTGATAGTGTGTTTACACAGTGAATTAAACTGCTGGTAAATACGTGCAATTTAGTAAAAGAAGAATTCTAGTCATGCAAAATATTTTTAAAAAGACCAAAAATACGGGGGGGAAAATTTAACTTTAAATATTATTGCAGTTGTAAGATTTTAATTTACTAAAATAACTTTGCTGTGTACTTTACAAAATATCCTATAATAGTTTTATTCGTTTTTATTAATGCTAAAATGAAAATCTGCAAAGCCGAAACTCTTAATATCTTCTGAACCACTTGAGCTCATGCTACTTTTTCTTTGGCAACGTGTTTGTAAACGTTGCATATATTACTGTAGTGGTGAACATGTTATGACTTCTAGAAAGTTCTGGACAAAAAGCTTGAGTTGCATGACTACAACTACTCTCTAGACTGCATGATTTTATTATTATTATTTTTTCAAATCTGAACTATCCACTAGTGTTTTTTCATTGGTTATTGATTTAATATCTCTTCCATCAGGTCCAGCTATTAGTCAGTGAAGAACCAATCAGAGGTCGGCTTACTGGAGAGATGAAACCATGCATACCTCAGGTAGGAATTTGTATTTTTTTTGCTTAAGGGGGATTTGCAACCATGTTTGCCAAGGCCGATATTCATAAACCATCTCAGAGTAGCATAGCTGATCTAAGATCAGTTGTACCTTTTAAAAAAATATATATATATATAAATGTGATTTTATACGGACAGGAAGGACCTGATCCTAGATCGGCGCTCCTACTCTTAGACACTTTATGAATACAGGCCCAGATTTATAGCCATACTGGGAATCAACATTCCAGGAGTGTGTGGCTAATAAACCAATAGTCAAGTTACTACTTATGTAGAACCATACACACTGGCCAGAACCATATAGACTGGCTGTCAGTCTTCTATAAGGCTCTTGTGGGGGTTAGGTTCTAAGTTGTCACAGCCAGGTTAGCATGTTACAATTTACACTTTTGGTACATTTCGTAACAAGCCACCCTTTAGAGCCAAGGATCACGCTTCAATCAGTGATCCTTGGCCTCCGGAGCCCCGGAGGGTTGTGACAGGACGGTAACCGTGGAGCCCCGGAGGGTCGTGACAGGACGGTAACCGTGGAGCCCCGGAGGGTCGTGACAGGACGGTAACCGTGGAGCCCCGGAGGGTCGTGACAGGACGGTAACCGTGGAGCCCCGGAGGGTCGTGACAGGACGTAACCGTGGAGCCCCGGAGGGTTGTGACAGGACGGTAACCGTGGAGCCCCGGAGGGTCGTGACAGGACGGTAACCGTGGAGCCCCGGAGGGTCGTGACAGGACGGTAACGTGGAGCCCCGGAGGGTCGTGACAGGACGTAACCGTGGAGCCCCGGAGGGTCGTGACAGGACGGTAACCGTGGAGCCCCGGGGGTGGGTCGTGACAGGACGGTAACCGTGGAGCCCCGGGGGTGGTCGTGACAGGACGGTAACCGTGGAGCCCCGGAGGGTCGTGACAGGACGGTAACCGTGGAGCCCCGGGGGTGGGTCGTGACAGGACGGTAACCGTGGAGCCCCCGGGGGTGGGTCGTGACAGGACGGTAACCGTGGAGCCCCCGGGGGTGGGTCGTGACAGGACGGTAACCGTGGAGCCCCGGGGGTGGGTCGTGACAGGACGGTAACCGTGGAGCCCCGGAGGGTCGTGACAGGACGGTAACCGTGGAGCCCCGGGGGTGGGTCGTGACAGGACGGTAACCGTGGAGCCCCGGGGGGTGGGTCGTGACAGGACGGTAACCGTGGAGACCCCGGGGGTGGGTCGTGACAGGACGGTAACCGTGGAGCCCACGGGGGTCGGTCGTGACAGGACGGTAACCGTGGAGCCCACGGGGGTGGGTCGTGACAGGACGGTAACCGTGGAGCCCCGGGGGGTGGGTCGTGACAGGACGGTAACCGTGGAGACCCCGGGGGTGGGTCGTGACAGGACGGTAACCGTGGAGCCCCCGGGGGTGGGTCGTGACAGGACGGTAACCGTGGAGCCCCCGGGGGAGGGTCGTGACAGGACGGTAACCGTGGAGCCCCGGGGGGTGGGTCGTGACAGGACGGTAACCGTGGAGCCCCCGGTCGGTTGTGAAATAGAACCTACAGGAAGTGAAGGGCTACTAGGTGATGATAACATCAGAACTATGTTGAGAAGCTAGTTTTGGGGGGTGGAGATTTTACATGAGCTCTACTTCAGTCCTTCCTAGTACAGATAGATGGCTGTTAGGGGAGGAGTGACCAACCATCCTCCTGGTGAGATACAGGATTTCCTTCCAGCCCTGATCCAATGCTCATTTATACTGTCAATAAAGATCCTGGTCAGCTAGTAGTCTAAAACTTGAGTGGAGGGAATGTTGAATATATCACATTGGAATTATAAATTTAAGGTTTAGGACACCAGCTTAATTCCTGTTAGTTATATGTATTACTGATGTGTTTTGGAGCCAACTCCTTCCTCAAGGCATGTTGAATATATCAATGTAGATTGGTTTTGGTTCTTCTTCCTCAAAGTGTGTTGAATATACCAATGCAGATTGGTTCTTGTAAAAATTAATGCTAAAGTGATTGAATGGTTGTGTTTTCTGTGTTCCCCCTCTGCAGTGAGGTGGTGCAGCAAGGTCTGACATGACCGAGCCCCATTAGGCTCCACAGTGAAGGACCGACCCAGTGGAGAGCACCGATCCTGGGGGGGAAGGCAGGCTGCCAAGAGGACCAGAGAGCAGAAGGGTGCCTTGGCCCCGTTAGAAGAAGAGGGGTGGATTCTAGCTACAGGCTCTATATGAGGGGGAAATAGTCTGGCTCAAATGACTGGAATGTGGACTATGACACTAGCTGTGAGACTATGACACTAGCTGTGAGACTATGACACTAGCTGTGAGACTATGACACGAGCTGTGAGACTATGACACGAGCTGTGAGACTATGACACGAGCTGTGAGACTATGACACGAGCTGTGAGACTATGACGCTAGCTGTGAGACTATGACGCTAGCTGTGAGACTATGACGCTATGACACGAGCTGTGAGACTATGACACGAGCTGTGAGACTATGACACGAGCTGTGAGACTATGACGCTATGACACGAGCTGTGAGACTATGCCACGAGCTGTGAGACTATGCCACGAGCTGTGAGACTATGCCACGAGCTGTGAGACTATGACGCGAGCTGTGAGACTATGACGCGAGCTGTGACTACGACGCGAGCTGCGAGACTACGACGCGAGCTGCGAGACTACGACGCGAGCTGCGAGACTACGACGCGAGCTGCGAGACTACGACGCGAGCTGCGAGACTACGACGCGAGCTGCGAGACTACGACGCGAGCTGCGAGACTACGACGCGAGCTGCGAGACTACGACGCGAGCTGCGAGACTACGACGCGAGCTGCGAGACTACGTCGCGAGCTGCGAGACTACGACGCGAGCTGCGAGACTACGACGCGAGCTGCGAGACTACGACGCGAGCTGCGAGACTACGACGCGAGCTGCGAGACTACGACGCGAGCTGCGAGACTACGACGCGAGCTGCGAGACTACGACGCGAGCTGCGAGACTACGACGCTAGCTGCGAGACTACGACGCTAGCTGCGAGACTACGACGCTAGCTGCGAGACTACGACGCTAGCTGCGAGACTACGACGCTAGCTGTGAGACTATGCAAGCATGCTTTCTATTTTAGGTCTGTGTGTTTAACTGTGGCGTTTTGATATTGCTCTGCTTATGTATTGTATATAACTTTTTTGTATTGGGTTTCAACAAATGTTAGTTTCTAGTAAGTGAATCTTTATTGTTATGAAAATACCCTCCCAGGCTGTAAGGAGCTGTGGAATTGAATCTTATCTTATTTTTTTGTTGAGGCGTTGAGCACATGTTTACTCTCTGCAAGGCAAGCTGTATTTCTTTTCACCCTCATAGACATACTTTGGTTAATTCAGTCTACAGAATGTTCATTATACTCTTTAACAGAGACAGCCTGTGTCCATGTCTGTTCCTTTGTCTTCATGGTGAATTATGCTCTCTGTATCTGTTCTGCTAGAGTCCTCTGCTGCTGCTAGCTACATCGTTCACACACTGAGTATCACACACACCCTGGCATAAAACAGTCTATTTTGCTCTGAGGAGATGAAATGCTAATGTGAAATGCATTTGCATGTACTTTTCCCCCTAAATGTGCAAAGCTTTCGCAACTAATGTTGGCTTGCTCACCTCAGTTTAACGTCCAAGTATGATATGCTGGAGGGAAGTGTGTCTGAGAGCGAAAGTGCCAGCATCTGCTCCTCCCCCCGACTCCCCCCTGTCTCTCCTCTCCCCCCTTGTCTCTCCTCCCCCTTGTCCTTCCACACCCCCGACTCCCCCTTGTCTCTCCTCCCCCCTGTCTCTCTGGGACCAGGTCAACAAGCTGTCTCATTGCAGAATTAGACATTTATCCAAATGTCAAATTTCGAAGTTGCTCCAAATTGTCAAATTTCCATGGGTAAAATAATAAAGACTTTTCACCACAGGGATAGAGCACACAACCTTCAGATCCAGTGTCAAGGAATTACCCCCATCTGCCACCATGTGTAAAACGCCCTAGCATAACCCAAGCCTACTTGATTGTAGTAGCGCTCATTGTTGCCCCTAGTGACCGGTTTTGAATGCATTTCCTGATGTCCTCCAGACATGGACAGACATCCAATTTTGAAGTCACTCTTGAGCGATCTGTTTGAGCTCTGTCTGGGCGGAAGAGTCCAACTCTGCCTGGGCGGAAGAGTCCAACTCTGTCTGGGCGGAAGAGTCCAACTCTGTCTGGGCGGAAGAGTCCAACTCTGTCTGGGCGCGTTGGTCAGGGGCAGAATTAGTGGTTTGGAGGCCCCGCTCTGACAGCGCTTCATTGCTGCAGCTTAATTTCAATAAAAGTCACGTTTGCGTAAAACAATGCAAAAAAAACTCTGTCCGGGTGGAATAATCCAACTCTGTCCGGGTGGAATAATCCATTATTGTGAGCCAGTCTGTGGGTGATTAATGACACTTGTTTCTACTATTAGGAGAAACACTTGGATTATTTTCATATTGATATGAAATATATCTATACAAATATTAAATATGAATTATTATGCGGCTGTATGGATTCATTTTCTTTTTTGGAGGCCTTTTTTGTCAACAATGTGGCCTCATTAACCTGGGCCAGTAAAAAAAGAAAACCTCCCTCCCCATGTCCTTTGCAACTTTGAAACTTCCTGCAGATTTTGCTGCTGCTGAAAAAACCTGCTGAAGCAAGACATAATGAGAGAGATGAGCTGAGCAGCCCACGACAGCAGGTCGTTTGTCGGGGGAAGGGTTGGGGGGGGGGGACCTCAAGAGAAGAAAAGTGTATGTATATTTTATTATGCTCACGAGGCCCCTTCATGATGTGAGGCCTGAGGCAATTGCCTCTCTTGCATAATGGTAAATCCGCCACCGGGGTTGGTGATAGGATGGTGCAATTTATTCCTAACACATTCACAGCTTGATATTACACTGAGGAAGAGGACGATGAAGATGTTCAAAGTCACTTCTTTTCAGCTCCTCTTCCTCATGCCTTTTTACTCTAGATACAAAACCTACCCTGATCTAAGCTCAGTTAACCTATTCAAGTCCTAACCTAATCCTTGAGGGAGGAAATCACAAAACTGACCTTAGATCAGGGACTAGGAACAAACTTCATTCTACTCTCTGTTTTAAAAGTTAGCAACAACCTCACCGGTAACTAAACGCAGCTTCCACCCAGAGTTACACATGACAGGAGCAGCGTTTAGATAGTTGTCTTAATGATGTATTGTATAGAACAGAGAAAAACAGCACCAAGCTACATCTATCAATCATACACACCATAGATTACATTTTTATCTGCTGTCTCAACGCGATGGGAAAATGCCCTTAAGCTAATAGTCATCTTTTAATTAGGCGAGTCAAATGGAGGCAATGAAGACGCTGAGTCATCTCTCTACAGTATACACAGAACGTCATCTCTCTACAGTATACACAGAACGTCATCTCTCTACAGTATACACAGAACGTCATCTCTCTACAGTATACACATAGTCATCTCTCTACAGTATACACAGAACGTCATCTCTCTACAGTATACACATAGTCATCTCTCTACAGTATACACATAGTCATCTCTACAGTATACACAGTCATCTCTACAGTATACACAGAGCCATCTCTACAGTATACACAGAGCCATCTCTACAGTATACACAGAGTCATCTCTCTACAGTATACACAGAGTCATCTCTCTACAGTATACACAGAGCCATCTCTACAGTATACACACAGTCATCTCTCTACAGTATACACATAGTCATCTCTACAGTATACACACAGTCATCTCTACAGTATACACATAGCCATCTCTACAGTATACACATAGTCATCTCTACAGTATACACACAGTCATCTCTCTACAGTATACACATAGTCATCTCTACAGTATACACACAGTCATCTCTACAGTATACACATAGTCATCTCTACAGTATACACAGAGCCATCTCTACAGTATACACACATACAGTGCCTTGCAGAAGTATTCACCCCCCTTGCCATTTTTCCTATTTTGTTCCATTACAAACTGTAATTTAAATTGATTTTTATTTGTATTCCATGTAATAGACCTAGACAAAATAGTCCAAATTGGTGAAGTGAAAAAAAAAAAAAACTTGTTTCAAAAAATGGAAAAGTGGTGCGTGTTTATGTATTCACCCCCTTTGCTATGAAGCCTGTAAATAAGATCTGGTGCAACCAATTATCTAGAGTAGTAGTCTAGTAGTAGCCTAGTAGTCTATTAGTAGTCTACAAGTAGTCTAGTATCCTGGTGGTAGTCTAGTTATAGCCTAGTAGTCTAGTGGTCTAGTAGTAGCATAGTCTAGTAGCCTAGTAGTAGCATAGTATTAGTCTTGTAGTAGCATAGTATTAGTCTAGTAGTAGCCTAGTAATAGCCTAGTAGTCTAGTAGTAGTCAAGTTGTAGTAGTCTAGTTGAGAAATATGAAGACAGACACTCTTATTCAGAACAAATAAAACAAGGTGCTAAATATAATAACAAGATGAACAACAATCATTTGTTCTTAGTGAGGAAAAGAACATCTATTTATTTTTATCTTTGCATTTTAATATACATATTGTATAATTAGAAATAGGCATATTTTTTTAATTATTTATTTAATTTCCATAATCATTGCAAAATAAATTCCTCCATTTCTGTCCATGATGTTCATATTCCCCAAGTAGCCATACAACAAATTAGCATGCGCATCTCATTTATTTGGGACTATTAGATAGGCTATTAGATTTTTACATTTTTGCTCTATGCATTCGACAGGCAGAACAGTTTAAAACGTAGAGTAGAATTGAACAGGTGAAAAGTTTATTTTTCTAGGCTACTGTATCACTGTAAGTACTGTAGTACAATGTTTAATAATTCGAGTGCAGTGCAGCATATTTAGTTTCGGTAAAAAGTGAATGCAAAACATTATTGCGTTCAAACCATCTGTTTACAGGTCACCAACAACTTACAATTGGTAGCCTAGTTGGTAGCCTAGTAGCCTAGTAGTAACCAAGTACCCCAGTAGTAGCCCAGTAATAGTCTAGTAGTAGCCCAGTAGTAGTCTAGTAGTAGCCTAGTAGCCAAGTAGTAACCCAGTAGTAGCCCAGTAGTACCCAGTAGTAGTCTAGTAGTAGCCTAGTAGTAGTCTAGTAGTAGCCTAGTAGTAACCCAGTAGTAGCCCAGTAGTAGTCTAGTAGTAGTCTAGTAGTAGCCTAGTAGTAGCCCAGTAGTAGCCCAGTAGTAGTCTAGTAGTAGCCTAGTAGTAGCCCAGTAGTAGTCTAGTAGTAGCCTAGTAGTAACCCAGTAGTAGCCCAGTAGTAGTCTAGTAGTAGTCTAGTAGTAGCCCAGTAGTAGTCTAGTAGTAGCCTAGTAGTAACCCAGTAGTAGCCCAGTAGTAGTCTAGTAGTAGTCTAGTAGTAGCCTAGTAGTAGTCTAGTAGTAGTCTAGTAGTAACCCAGTAGTAGCCTAGTAGTAGCCCAGTAGTAGTCTAGTAGTAGCCTAGTAGTAACCCAGTAGTAGCCTAGTAGTAGTCTAGTAGTAGTCTAGTAGTAGCCCAGTAGTAGTCTAGTAGTAGCCTAGTAGTAACCCAGTAGTAGCCCAGTAGTAGTCTAGTAGTAGCCCAGTAGTAGTCTAGTAGTAGTCTAGTAGTAGCCTAGTAGTAGTCTAGTAGTAGCCTAGTAGTAGTCTAGTAGTAGCCTAGTAGTAGCCTAGTAGTAGTCTAGTAGTAGCCTAGTAGTAGCCTAGTGGTAGTCTAGTGGTAGTCTAGTAGTAGCCTAGTAGTAGCCTAGTAGTAGCCTAGTAGTAGTCTAGTAGTAGCCTAGTAGTAGTCTAGTAGTAGCCTAGTAGTAGTCTAGTAGTAGCCTAGGATACGTGGTATGTCTTTTCATAAATGGTGAATGCAGATGTTTTGTTGTAAATGTATGCAACGATTATAAATGAGGTCCCTGCTGTTGATGGACCCAAGGATAGCCGGAAGCCCAGAGATCTGTTAGAGACACTAGGTTAGCCCAGAGCCATGTTAGACACTAGGATAGGCCAGAGCCCTGAACCATGTTAGACACTAGGATAGCCCAGAGCCCTGAACCATGTTAGACACTAGGAGAGCCCAGAGCCCTGAACCATGTTAGACACTAGGAGAGCCCAGAGCCCTGAACCATGTTAGACACTAGGATAGCCCAGAACACTAACCATGTTAGACACCAGGATAGCCCAGAGCCCTGAACCATGTTAGACACTAGGATAGCCCTGAACCATGTTAGACACTAGGATAGCCCAGAACACTAACCATGTTAGACACCAGGATAGCCCAGAGCCCTGAACCATGTTAGACACTAGGATAGCCCAGAACACTAACCATGTTAGACACCAGGATTGCCCAGAGCCCTGAACCATGTTAGACACTAGGATAGTCCAGAGCCCTGAACGATGTTAGACACTAGGATAGCCCTGAACCATGTTAGACACTAGGATAGCCCAGAGCCCTGAACCATGTTAGACACTAGGATAGCCCAGAGCCCTGAACGATGTTAGACACTAGGATTGCCCAGAGCCCTGAACCATGTTAGACACTAGGATAGCCCAGAGCCCTGAACCATGTTAGACACTAGGAGAGCCCAGAGCCCTGAACCATGTTAGACACTAGGATAGCCCAGAACACTAACCATGTTAGACACTAGGATAGCCCAGAGCCCTGAACGATGTTAGACACTAGGATTGCCCAGAGCCCTGAACCATGTTAGACACTAGGATAGCCCAGAGCCCTGAACCATGTTAGACACTAGGAGAGCCCAGAGCCCTGAACCATGTTAGACACTAGGATAGCCCAGAGCCCTGAACCATGTTAGACACTAGGATAGCCCGGAGCACTAACCATGTTAGACACTAGGAGAGCCCAGAGCCCTGAACCATGTTAGACACTAGGATAGCCCGGAGCACTAACCATGTTAGACACTAGGATAGCCCGGAGCACTAACCATGTTAGACACTAGGATAGCCCGGAGCACTAACCATGTTAGACACTAGGATAGCCCTGAACCATGTTAGACACTAGGATAGCCCAGAGCCCTGAACCATGTTAGATACTAGGATAGTCCAGAGCCCTGAACCATGTTAGACACTAGGATAGCCCAGCGCCCTGAACCATGTTAGACACTAGGATAGCCCAGAGCCCTGAACCATGTTAGACACTAGGATAGCCCAGAGCCCTGAACCATGTTAGACACTAGGATAGCCCAGAGCCCTGAACCATGTTAGACACTAGGATAGCCCAGAGCCCTGAACCATGTTAGACACTAGGATATCCCAGAGCCCTGAACCATGTTAGACACTAGGATAGCCCAGAGCCCTGAACCATGTTAGACACTAGGATAGCCCAGAGCCCTGAACCATGTTAGACACTAGGATAGCCCTGAACCATGTTAGACACTAGGAAAGCCCTGAACCATGTTAGACACTAGGATAGCCCTGAACCATGTTAGACACTAGGATAGCCCAGAGCCCTGAACCATGTTAGACACTAGGATTGCCCAGAGCCCTGAACCATGTTAGACACTAGGATAGTCCAGAGCCCTGAACCATGTTAGACACTAGGATAGCCCAGAGCCCTGAACCATGTTAGACACTAGGATAGCCCAGAGCACTAACCATGTTAGACACTAGGATAGCCCAGAGCCCTGAACCATGTTAGACACTAGGATAGCCCAGAGCCCTGAACCATGTTAGACACTAGGATAGCCCAGAACACTAACCATGTTAGACACTAGGATAGCCCAGAGCACTAACCATGTTAGACACTAGGATAGCCCAGAGCCCTGAACCATGTTAGACACTAGGATAGCCCAGAGCCCTGAACCATGTTAGACACTAGGATAGCCCAGAACCCTGAACCATGTTAGACACTAGGATAGCCCTGAGCCCTGAACCATGTTAGACACTAGGATAGCCCAGAGCCCTGAACCATGTTAGACACTAGGATAGCCCTGAACCATGTTAGACACTAGGATAGCCCTGAACCATGTTAGACACTAGGATAGCCCAGAGCCCTGAACCATGTTAGACACTAGGATAGCCCAGAGCCCTGAACCATGTTAGACACTAGGATAGCCCAGAGCCCTGAACCATGTTAGACACTAGGATAGCCCAGAGCCCTGAACCATGTTAGACACTAGGATAGCCCAGAGCCCTGAACCATGTTAGACACTAGGATAGCCCAGAGCCCTGAACCATGTTAGACACTAGGATAGCCCAGAGCCCTGAACCATGTTAGACACTAGGATAGCCCAGAGCCCTGAACCATGTTAGATACTAGGATAGCCCTGAGACCTGTTAGACACTAGGATAGCCCTGAGCCCTGAACCATGTTAGACACTAGGATAGTCCAGAGCCCTGAACCATGTTAGACACTAGGATAGTCCAGAGCCCTGAACCATGTTAGACACTAGGATAGCCCAGAGCCCTGAACCATGTTAGACACTAGGATAGCCCTGAGACCTGTTAGACACTAGGATAGCCCTGAGCCCTGAACCATGTTAGACACTAGGATAGTCCAGAGCCCTGAACCATGTTAGACACTAGGATAGTCCAGAGCCCTGAACCATGTTAGACACTAGGAGAGCCCAGAGCCCTGAACCATGTTAGACACTAGGATAGCCCAGAGCCCTGAACCATGTTAGACACTAGGATAGCCCTGAGCCCTGGACGATGTTAGACACTAGGATAGCCCTGAGACCTGTTAGACACTAGGATAGCCCTGAGCCCTGAACCATGTTAGACACTAGGATAGTCCAGAGCCCTGAACCATGTTAGACACTAGGAGAGCCCAGAGCCCTGAACCATGTTAGACACTAGGATAGCCCAGAGCCCTGAACCATGTTAGACACTAGGATAGCCCAGAGCCCTGAACCATGTTAGAGACACTAGGATAGCCCTGAGCCCTGAACCATGTTAGACACTAGGATAGCCCTGAACCATGTTAGAGACACTAGGATAGCCCAGAGCCCTGAACCATGTTAGACACTAGGATAGTCCAGAGCCCTGAACCATGTTAGACACTAGGATAGCCCAGAGCACTAACCATGTTAGACACTAGGATAGCCCAGAGCCCTGAACCATGTTAGACACTAGGATAGCCCAGAGCCCTGAACCATGTTAGACACTAGGATAGCCCTGAGCCCTGAACCATGTTAGACACTAGGATAGCCCGGAGCACTAACCATGTTAGACACTAGGATAGCCCAGAGCCCTGAACCATGTTAGACACTAGGATAGCCCAGAGCCCTGAACCATGTTAGACACTAGGATAGCCCAGAGCCCTGAACCATGTTAGACACTAGGATAGCCCAGAGCCCTGAACCATGTTAGACACTAGGATAGCCCTGAACCATGTTAGAGACACTAGGATAGCCCAGAGCACTAACCATGTTAGACACTAGGAGAGCCCAGAGCCCTGAACCATGTTAGACACTAGGATAGCCCGGAGCACTAACCATGTTAGACACTAGGATAGCCCGGAGCACTAACCATGTTAGACACTAGGATAGCCCGGAGCACTAACCATGTTAGACACTAGGATAGCCCTGAACCATGTTAGACACTAGGATAGCCCAGAGCCCTGAACCATGTTAGATACTAGGATAGTCCAGAGCCCTGAACCATGTTAGACACTAGGATAGCCCAGCGCCCTGAACCATGTTAGACACTAGGATAGCCCAGAGCCCTGAACCATGTTAGACACTAGGATAGCCCAGAGCCCTGAACCATGTTAGACACTAGGATAGCCCAGAGCCCTGAACCATGTTAGACACTAGGATAGCCCAGAGCCCTGAACCATGTTAGACACTAGGATATCCCAGAGCCCTGAACCATGTTAGACACTAGGATAGCCCAGAGCCCTGAACCATGTTAGACACTAGGATAGCCCAGAGCCCTGAACCATGTTAGACACTAGGATAGCCCTGAACCATGTTAGACACTAGGAAAGCCCTGAACCATGTTAGACACTAGGATAGCCCTGAACCATGTTAGACACTAGGATAGCCCAGAGCCCTGAACCATGTTAGACACTAGGATTGCCCAGAGCCCTGAACCATGTTAGACACTAGGATAGTCCAGAGCCCTGAACCATGTTAGACACTAGGATAGCCCAGAGCCCTGAACCATGTTAGACACTAGGATAGCCCAGAGCACTAACCATGTTAGACACTAGGATAGCCCAGAGCCCTGAACCATGTTAGACACTAGGATAGCCCAGAGCCCTGAACCATGTTAGACACTAGGATAGCCCAGAACACTAACCATGTTAGACACTAGGATAGCCCAGAGCACTAACCATGTTAGACACTAGGATAGCCCAGAGCCCTGAACCATGTTAGACACTAGGATAGCCCAGAGCCCTGAACCATGTTAGACACTAGGATAGCCCAGAACCCTGAACCATGTTAGACACTAGGATAGCCCTGAGCCCTGAACCATGTTAGACACTAGGATAGCCCAGAGCCCTGAACCATGTTAGACACTAGGATAGCCCTGAACCATGTTAGACACTAGGATAGCCCTGAACCATGTTAGACACTAGGATAGCCCAGAGCCCTGAACCATGTTAGACACTAGGATAGCCCAGAGCCCTGAACCATGTTAGACACTAGGATAGCCCAGAGCCCTGAACCATGTTAGACACTAGGATAGCCCAGAGCCCTGAACCATGTTAGACACTAGGATAGCCCAGAGCCCTGAACCATGTTAGACACTAGGATAGCCCAGAGCCCTGAACCATGTTAGACACTAGGATAGCCCAGAGCCCTGAACCATGTTAGACACTAGGATAGCCCAGAGCCCTGAACCATGTTAGATACTAGGATAGCCCTGAGACCTGTTAGACACTAGGATAGCCCTGAGCCCTGAACCATGTTAGACACTAGGATAGTCCAGAGCCCTGAACCATGTTAGACACTAGGATAGTCCAGAGCCCTGAACCATGTTAGACACTAGGATAGCCCAGAGCCCTGAACCATGTTAGACACTAGGATAGCCCTGAGACCTGTTAGACACTAGGATAGCCCTGAGCCCTGAACCATGTTAGACACTAGGATAGTCCAGAGCCCTGAACCATGTTAGACACTAGGATAGTCCAGAGCCCTGAACCATGTTAGACACTAGGAGAGCCCAGAGCCCTGAACCATGTTAGACACTAGGATAGCCCAGAGCCCTGAACCATGTTAGACACTAGGATAGCCCTGAGCCCTGGACGATGTTAGACACTAGGATAGCCCTGAGACCTGTTAGACACTAGGATAGCCCTGAGCCCTGAACCATGTTAGACACTAGGATAGTCCAGAGCCCTGAACCATGTTAGACACTAGGAGAGCCCAGAGCCCTGAACCATGTTAGACACTAGGATAGCCCAGAGCCCTGAACCATGTTAGACACTAGGATAGCCCTGAACCATGTTAGACACTAGGATAGCCCTGAACCATGTTAGACACTAGGATAGCCCAGAGCCCTGAACCATGTTAGACACTAGGATAGCCCAGAGCCCTGAACCATGTTAGACACTAGGATAGCCCAGAGCCCTGAACCATGTTAGACACTAGGATAGCCCAGAGCCCTGAACCATGTTAGACACTAGGATAGCCCAGAGCCCTGAACCATGTTAGACACTAGGATAGCCCAGAGCCCTGAACCATGTTAGACACTAGGATAGCCCAGAGCCCTGAACCATGTTAGACACTAGGATAGCCCAGAGCCCTGAACCATGTTAGATACTAGGATAGCCCTGAGACCTGTTAGACACTAGGATAGCCCTGAGCCCTGAACCATGTTAGACACTAGGATAGTCCAGAGCCCTGAACCATGTTAGACACTAGGATAGTCCAGAGCCCTGAACCATGTTAGACACTAGGATAGCCCAGAGCCCTGAACCATGTTAGACACTAGGATAGCCCTGAGACCTGTTAGACACTAGGATAGCCCTGAGCCCTGAACCATGTTAGACACTAGGATAGTCCAGAGCCCTGAACCATGTTAGACACTAGGATAGTCCAGAGCCCTGAACCATGTTAGACACTAGGAGAGCCCAGAGCCCTGAACCATGTTAGACACTAGGATAGCCCAGAGCCCTGAACCATGTTAGACACTAGGATAGCCCTGAGCCCTGGACGATGTTAGACACTAGGATAGCCCTGAGACCTGTTAGACACTAGGATAGCCCTGAGCCCTGAACCATGTTAGACACTAGGATAGTCCAGAGCCCTGAACCATGTTAGACACTAGGAGAGCCCAGAGCCCTGAACCATGTTAGAGACACTAGGATAGCCCTGAGCCCTGAACCATGTTAGACACTAGGATAGCCCTGAACCATGTTAGAGACACTAGGATAGCCCAGAGCCCTGAACCATGTTAGACACTAGGATAGTCCAGAGCCCTGAACCATGTTAGACACTAGGATAGCCCAGAGCACTAACCATGTTAGACACTAGGATAGCCCAGAGCCCTGAACCATGTTAGACACTAGGATAGCCCAGAGCCCTGAACCATGTTAGACACTAGGATAGCCCTGAGCCCTGAACCATGTTAGACACTAGGATAGCCCGGAGCACTAACCATGTTAGACACTAGGATAGCCCAGAGCCCTGAACCATGTTAGACACTAGGATAGCCCAGAGCCCTGAACCATGTTAGACACTAGGATAGCCCAGAGCCCTGAACCATGTTAGACACTAGGATAGCCCAGAGCCCTGAACCATGTTAGACACTAGGATAGCCCTGAACCATGTTAGAGACACTAGGATAGCCCAGAGCACTAACCATGTTAGACACTAGGATAGCCCAGAGCCCTGAACCATGTTAGAGACACTAGGATAGCCCAGAGCCCTGAACCATGTTAGACACTAGGATAGCCCTGAACCATGTTAGAGACACTAGGATAGCCCAGAGCCCTCAACCATGTTAGAGACACTAGGATAGCCCAGAGCCCTGAACCATATTAGAGACACTAGGATAGCCCAGAGCCCTGAACCATGTTAGAGACACTAGGATAGCCCAGAGCCCTGAACCATGTTAGAGACATTAGGATAGCCCAGAGCACTAACCATGTTAGACATTAGGATAGCCCAGAGCACTAACCATGTTAGACATTAGGATAGCCCAGAGCACTAACCATGTTAGACATTACGATAGCCCAGAGCACTAACCATGTTAGACATTAGGATAGCTTTAGCAAGCAGAGATATTTTGATTGACAGTATGGCATACACTCAAAATACCAACCTTCCTTTCCTCATTCCTAGCCTTTGACTAGAACAAGGAAGAAAGCCCAGCGGCAGTACATCAAATTAATGGAGCCACTTCACTGTATGAGGGTTAACCTGTTGATGTGATGAATGGTAATAGTGGTAAGAGAGATTAAGACTCATAGAATGGGTGATTACTTCTTTGTTTGGGTGGAAAGCCAGGGCTCAACGTGTCTGCATACATAGGTTAGGTTCGCTCCTAGCAGAACTCGGCTAGGCGAAATGAACATCTGTGGTCGCTTTGAAATGAGAATAAAGCAGGCATATTACTTTGTCCCTGAAGACGCTGTAGCCAGTCCACTTCCTCAAAATAGTCTGAATTTATCTAACAGAACTCAAGAAATCTGTAATTAATTTAGACTAGTTTTTTTGTTGGTTTTTTGTTGTTGCAATTTTACATCTGAGATTGTTTAGTGCAGTATTTCTCAAGTGAAAACAATTAGCATGAAAACTAGTCACCTGTCGTTGAATGACAACAGATATTTAGTTGAAGGAACGCTAATGTTGACCAATCACCAATGAAAGGGCGTATAGAACTTCAACAACTCTCAAGAAAATATTTTGTGTGTTCGAACAGCCGAAAACAACCCAGCCGAACACCAAAACGGATAAGATCTAAATGACGCTCTGTTCACTGTTTCACTAGTTCGGCTTCTCGCCATCTGACGAACATAACGCAGTGGTGAAGAGTAGTGAATAGAGGTTGAGCTGGCCCTCCTGAGAGTAGGGGTAGTTCCTAGTAGTGAGGTTGAGCTGGCCCTCCTGAGGGAAGGGGTAGTTCCTAGTAGTGACGTTG